>NC_063349.1:22389601-22392062 GCF_021869965.1 Rhincodon typus | reverse complement strand
AGGTGCAGGGCTGGATGAACACAGCAGGCCAAGCAGCATCATAGGAGCAGAGAGGCTGACGTTTCGGGCCTAGACCCTTCATCAGAAAAGGGGGAGGGGAAGGGGGTTTTGAAATAAATAGGGAGAGAGTGGGAGGCGGATAGAAGAGGGATAGAGGAGAGGATAGGTGGAGAGGAAACAAACAGGTCGAAGAGGCGGGGATGGAGCCAGTAAAGGTGAGTGTAGGTGGGGAGTTAGGAAGGGGATAGGTCAGTCCAGGGAGGACGGACAGGTCAAGGGGGCGGGATGAGGTTGGTCGGTAGGAGATGGAGGTGCGGCTTGAGGTGGGAGGAGGGGATAGGTGGGAGGAAGAACAGGTTAGGGAGGCAGGGACGAGTTGGACTGGTTTTGGGATGCGGTGGGGGGAGGGGAGATTTTGAAACTTGTGAAATCCACATTGATACCATTGGGCTGCAGGGTTCCCAAGCGGAATATGAGTTGCTGTTCCTGCAACCTTCGGGTGGCATCGTTGTGGCACTGCAGGAGGCCCAGGATGGACATGTCGTCTGAGGAATGGGAGGGGGAGTTGAAATGGTTCGCGACTGGGAGGTGCAGTTGTTTGTTGCGAACCGAGCGTAAGTGTTCTGCAAAGCGGTCCCCGAGTCTCCGCTTGGTTTCCCCGATGTAGAGGAAGCCACACCGGGTACAGCGGATGCAGTATACCACATTGGCAGATGTGCAGGTGAACATCTGCTTGATGTGGAAAGTCTTCTTGGGGCCTGGGATGGGGGTGAGGGAGGAGGTATGGGGGCAGGTGTAGCACTTCCTGCGGTTGCAGGGAAAAGTGCCGGGTGTGGTGGAGCTGGAGGGGAGTGTGGAGCGGACAAGGGAGTCACGGAGAGAGTGGTCCCTCTGGAAAGCAGATAAGGGTGGGGAGGGAAAGATGTCTTTGGTGGTGGGGTCGGATTGCAGATGGCGGAAGTGTCGGAGGATGATGCGTTGGATCCGGAGGTTGGTGGGGTGGTACGTGAGGACGAGGGGGATTCTTTTTTGGTTTTTATTGCGTGGACGGGGTGTGAGGGATGAGGTGCGGGAGATGTGGGAGACACGGTTGAGGGCGTTCTCGACCACCGAGGAGGGGAAGTTACGGTCCTTGAAAAACGAGGACAACTGAGATGTACGGGAGTGGAATGCCTCATCCTGGGAGCAGATGCGGCGGAGGCGAAGGAATTGGGAATAGGGGATGGCATTTTTGCAGGAAGGTGGGTGGGAGGAGGAGTATTCTAGGTAGCTGTGGGAGTCGGTGGGCTTGAAATGAATATCGGTTTCTAGGTGGTTGCCCGATATGGAGACAGAGAGGTCCAGGAAGGGGAGAGAGGTGTTAGAGATGGTCCAGGTAAACTTAAGGTTGGGGTGGAAGGTGTTAGTGAAGTGGATGAACTGTTCGAGCTCCTCGTGGGAGCACGAGGCGGCGCCGATACAGTCATCAATGTAACGGAGGAAGAGGTGGGGTTTAGGGCCGGTGTAGGTACGGAAGAGGGATTGTTCCACGTAACCTACAAAGAGGCAGGCGTAGCTTGGGCCCATGCGGGTACCCATGGCTACCCCCTTTGTCTGTAGGAAGTGGGAGGAATTGAAAGAGAAGTTGTTGAGTGTGAGGACGAGTTCGGCTAAGCGGATGAGGGTATCAGTGGAGGGGGACTGGTCGGGCCTGCGGGACAGGAAGAAGCGGAGGGCCTTAAGGCCATCTGCATGGGGAATGCAGGTGTAGAGGGACTGGACGTCCATGGTAAAGATGAGGTGTTGGGGACCGGGGAATTGGAAGTTCTGGAGGAGGTGGAGGGCGTGGGTGGTGTCACGGACATAGGTAGGGAGTTCCTGGACCAAGGGGGAGAAAATGGAGTCTAGATAGTTGGAGATCAGTTCGGTGGGGCAGGAGCAGGCGGAGACAATGGGTCGACCAGGGCATTCAGGTTTGTGGATTTTGGGAAGGAGATAGAAGCGGGCAGTGCGAGGTTGGGGAACGATGAGGTTGGAGGCCGTGGGTGGGAGGTCACCTGAGGTGATGAGGTTGTGGATGGTTTGCGAGATGATGGTTTGGTGCTCAGGGGTGGGGTCATGATCAAGGGGGCGGTAGGAGGAGGTGTCGGAGAGTTGGCGTCCGGCCTCGGCGATGTAGAGGTCAGTGCGCCATACTACAACTGCGCCTCCCTTGTCCGCGGGTTTTATGGTGAAGTTGGGATTGGAGCGGAGGGAGCGGAGGGCTGCACGTTCTGCAGGGGAGAGGTTGGAGTGGGTGAGAGGGGTGGAGAGGTTGAGGCGATTGATGTCTCGACGGCAGTTGGAGATGAAGAGGTCGAGGGAGGGTAGGAGGCCTTGGGGTGGTGTCCAGGAGGAGGGGGTGTGTTGGAAGCGGGAGAAGGGGTCAGTAGAGGGAGGGTTAGGTTCACGGTTAAAGAAGTAAGCGTGGAGGCGGAGGCGG
>NC_063349.1:22383953-22384601 GCF_021869965.1 Rhincodon typus | reverse complement strand
GAGAGGTCCAGGAAGGGGAGAGAGGTGTTAGAGATGGTCCAGGTAAACTTAAGGTTGGGGTGGAAGGTGTTAGTGAAGTGGATGAACTGTTCGAGCTCCTCGTGGGAGCACGAGGCGGTGCCGATACAGTCATCGATGTAACGGAGGAAGAGGTGGGGTTTAGGGCGAGTGTAGGTACGGAAGAGGGATTGTTCCACATAACCTACAAAGAGGCAGGCATAGCTTGGGCCCATGCGGGTACCCATGGCTACCCCCTTTGTCTGTAGGAAGTGGGAGGAATTGAAAGAGAAGTTGTTGAGGGTGAGGACGAGTTCAGCTAAGCAGATGAGGGTGTCAGTGGAGGGGGACTGGTCGGGCCTGCGGGACAGGAAGAAGCGGAGGGCCTTAAGGCCATCTGCATGGGGAATGCAGGTGTAGAGGGACTGGACGTCCATGGTAAAGATGAGGTGTTGGGGACCGGGGAATTGGAAGTTCTGGAGGAGGTGGAGGGCGTGGGTGGTGTCACGGATATAGGTAGGGAGTTCCTGGATCAAGGGGGAGAAAATGGAGTCCAGATAGTTGGAGATCAGTTCGGTGGGGCAAGAGCAGGCGGCGACAATGGGTCGACCAGGGCATTCAGGTTTGTGGATTTTGGGAAGGAGATAGAAG
>NC_063349.1:22330780-22383943 GCF_021869965.1 Rhincodon typus | reverse complement strand
ATGAGGTTGGAGGCCGTGGGTGGGAGGTCACCTGAGGTGATGAGGTTGTGGATGGTTTGGGAGATGATGGTTTGGTGCTCAGGGGTGGGGTCATGATCAAGGGGGCGGTAGGAGGTGGTGTCGGAGAGTTGGCGTCTGGCCTCGGCGATGTAGAGGTCAGTGCGCCATACTACAACTGCGCCTCCCTTGTCTGCGGGTTTTATTGTGAGGTTGGTATTGGAGCGGAGGGCTGCACGTTCTGCAGGGGAGAGGGTGGAGTGGGTGAGAGGGGTGGAGAGGTTGAGGCGATTGATGTCTCGATGGCAGTTGGAGATGAAGAGGTCGAGGGAGGGTAGGAAGCCTTGGGGTGGTGTCCAGGAGGAGGGAGTGTGTTGGAAGCGGGAGAAGGGGTCAGTAGAGGGAGGGTTAGGTTCACGGTTAAAGAAGTAAGCGTGGAGGCGGAGGCGGCGGAAAAACTGCTCTATACCCAGAACTGTAATGATTCTGCCAAAGATCATGTTTCTGAGGTGAGGTCAGATTCAATGAACCATTCAAGTATAATTTACCCTTAAGACACAAGTTTAATAGAGTAAGCAGAAGAGGTCCTGGATGGGCAATAAGACTAATTCTGTTGAATATTTATTATATGGACTTGCCTTTGGTATGCTCACCACAACCTAGCTTTCAGTTATTATTAGATAAACCTTACCTACATGTCTATGTGGGAAGTGGAGAAGCAAGAAAAAGTAGAAGGAACTGTGTGTATTGCAACACTTGTATTGAGATGCATGCTCTGAAATATTCAGCATTCCAAACACCCAGGTAGTATCTGACACACTTATACCTATTCCTTGTATAACTATTTTTTGTCATCTGCAGGGTTATTTGAGGTCAGAGCACAGGACTACCTTGAATCTCTTCCTGGGAGTGAACAAAGAGGGATGAACCGATTTCTTAGAGGCCTAGGTAATGCATTTTCATTTGCTTACGGAATAGGGCTTTTTCAAAAAGACTCAAATCAGTTTTTTTCAGTCATTTGTGATTTTCACATTTTTGTGGTTTACCAACTGTCTTCATCAAAAACTTAAAAGTTTCATTTCTTGCATAACTCGATATTAGCTAATTTTGTGTGTTTTATGTTCACGCTTTCAATGTTGCGAAAGTTAATCAAATGTTTGTCCATTTCTAGGTAGTAAAATGAAATTCCTTCACAAGAAGTAAAAAAGGCATTTGAAAGGCATCTTAATGGGAAAGAAGGCTGAATCTAGCATAGTCACTTTTTCTCTTATCAATTTTCCATCAAATTTGAGGTTGTCAATACGGCAATACTTGTTGAAGAGAAAAAGAAGACTGCTGCCTCAAAGCTGTGCTCGATCTAATGTGAAAGCCTTGAGGGGGAGTAAAACTCAGTTCCATTGAATATTTATTATTTAGACGTGCATGAAGTCTGCCTTGCCTCTATCTGGCTTTCACTTCTCATTGGATAAAGATTACCTGCAGGATGTCACACCCTTGTCTGTGGAAGAGTTGGAGAAACAAGCAAAGGATGGAGAAAGTACTATTCGAGAGTGGTGTACAGTAAAACAGGCATGGAATATGCTGGAAGATGAGGGATATGGAAAGAAAAATGAGACATTTGTAAATTTGTGAATTAAAAAACACCGACTTCAGACACTTTTTAAACTTGGTTTTGAATTCTACTGTGAATACTCAGGAGTCACAATCTTTGTCCTTTTCAGTTTAGCATGATACACCAGAAATATAACTGCACCATGATGTTTGAAAAGTCTGTAATTCTCTGTGTAACACACTGTCAGATAAGAGAATACTGGGTTTAAGATTATAATGTGATTTTACTGTCAGGAGGTTGGCTTGAATCATACAATTGATCAGTATAATCTTGTACTGTAGATAATATGCATTTGCACTGGTCAATGGGGGAGCAACTAGAAGTGTTTAGTGAAAACTTTGTCCAGTGCCTGCTTGATAATAGGACCAAGATGCTGAGGGATGAGGTACAAAGTGCATGGAGTGAAGCCAGAGTCCAAGTATATTATCACAATGTACAATGTTGTCAAACTGCAGGACCACTTGTCTGTATCAATATGCTGCCTATTGTCTGAATTGCATCTCTTTGTAGCATTTGAAATTGAATTGTTATCGACTGTGGTAAATTGATGGAGAATTGTATTTTGAGGAGTTCTTGGGTTGGGAGAGTATAAGATTAGGGAGTCTCCAATTTCATTTCACTTAAATTAAGCATTCTTTGGTTGCTCTTAGTGACTATCTGTCCATATTTGAGGTAATTGTAAATATGAAAATGTCACTGATGCTCACCAAACAAAGTCCAGCAGCTGTCCATATCCAAGGGATTATAACTACATTTTTTATTCAGCTAGTCATCTGTGTGCTGTTAAACACAAAGTGACAAGATGGGTCTGAATATCTTTCTTTCTGTAGTGGTCTCACTCAGCCTAAACTGCATAATATTGAATCCTGCTTGAGAGAATTAGTGTGCTGCAGATCTTTTTGCAATCTACAACATAAATCTTGTTGCTAGATACAAAAAAGATCAAATTTTGCAATAAAACACAAACAGCTGGCTTGCAATAGAAGACTAATTGTAAATTGGTTCAGTTTGCAAGCTTTTGCTTTATTTCCTGTGGATCTTCAACACTGAATTGTTGTACCACAGTTCTCTTCAGAGGTCTGCACCTTCTGTATCAAGCTTATGTACATCTGAAAAATCAGCTGTATCCAGTATTGACCATATGTTGCTGGGCTGATCTTTCAAGCTTTCAGATCTCGACTGACAACTAGTGTAGTAAGAGATTTAACAACACAGAATATTTACAAGAGGCTGAGGGTGAATCATAAAGTAACTATGAGAATTGAAATAGGTATCAGGTAAAAGGGCACTGATGTTTTAACCACTGTAATGTAGCTCATGAGCAGAGTTGTAATACTGTATTTTAAATAGACAAATTATAATACTAGCATGATCACTAGGTGGCTCTTAGTTTACATATTCCAAGCAAAAAGAAATTCCAGAATTCTAGTCTTTTAGAAGCACTCCAACTGCTGAACAAGTCAGTTCAGTATTTGCTTTCGACCTGCTCAACTTTGAGAGTGTTAACAAATATCCTCTGGAAGTCAATCCATGGTGATGGGATCAGTCAAATCTGGAATCCTGGTTTTCTCTCACCCCTTTACCATCTGTTATTCCTCAGCAGCTAAGTACTCAAATGAATGGCATGCTTGCTACTCTAACTAGCATTTAGAAATTGCACAATAATGACAACATGGACATAAGATGTCACTACCAATCTCTTTCTTACCTTCCCAGTTCTGTGAAAGAAGTGCTTCAATCATGGTCAACTCTTTTTCGGCAGAGTCAGCTGAGATTAGGACCTCACTTTATCAGGAGGTTCAGATATTAATCCAGTTCTGATCACTTTGGAATTGTACATTACTAGGTACAGCACATCTTAGTGAGCAGAGATTCAGGTGCTGAGATACACATTCCAATTACTCCATTTGGTGCAAGGTTTCATTTTTAGAAAAATGCTTGTGGTAATTTAATTTTTCTAACACTAACTGTTTTTTTAAGTTAGAAGCTTTATGGGAAAGTCGTGTCCTTGAGCGCTATTCATTCCCTGGATTTGGACCAAGCACCTCTCTGCTGAACTGTTCCAACACAGGATCAATTATTGGGTTCAGTGTACTGAAGTAAAAGACAAAAAGGAACTGTGACAGCAAGGACTACATAAAGCTCTGTATTCTGAGAGTCAGACATTGTATAAGCTAAATGATTAAAGTGAAAGTGTGTACATGTACATGCCCACAATATGTTGTTTACACTGTGAAATAATGTTTTGTCTTATAATTGGTAATGGTATTTTGAAACCTAATTCAAAGGAGAGGATGGTCCAAACCGAATGGAGTCCACTAAGACATGCTCCCTGTCACCTTTAGTTCCTATAGCTAGAATATAACACTATAAAAGCTGGGATCTTTTCATGTAACTTAAAGAAAGTTCTATTTATTTTAGTGATTTGATTAACCAAAGTCTGTTGTTTGTAATTTGTCAAATTAATTCTGTTGGATATGGATGGTCAATAAAACAAAATGTAAGTGCATTAAATGGAAAAGAAATCTCAACAAACAAGAGCTTGGATTGATATGGTTTCTTTCATAACATCAGGCCATTCCACTTCATGAAGTATTTCCTGAAATGTGATTACTGTTGTAATGAATGTGGAAATGCTGGTAATCAGTTAACACAAGGGCCCATAAACACCAATGTGAAAAATGGCTATACAGTCGATTTTAGTAGTGTTGGTATAGATTTGCCAAGACAAAGAAGTACAAAAACATTGTATACCAGAATACTGCAAAAAAAAAGTCACAAATTTTGGGAACATTCATGGTATCAAAATTGATGATTTGCCATCTGACAACAAGGCAAGAAATACTTGAGGGCTTTTTATTCAATGCAAATGAAGAACATGCTTTCCAGCAGAAAAATCATTGATATCCTGCAATGTTGTTGCAATATCTTGGCTTGTACTAGTTCCGAACTTTTCCATTCTCCTTCATCCAGAGACTTTCGTTTTCCATCCACCTTCTTCCTTTTCATTTCCAGATTAAAGTTTCAATTCTTTCGTAAGGAGACCACTGATGTACTAGAGGGCTCTCTGTGACTCATCCAGCAAAGCAAGTCAAGCAAACTCCAATAATTTGCTGAATTGTTCTTCATATGTTTAATTGTACAGTCTTCAATGCTTATAACAATCAGGCTAATTCAAAGGAGGTAAATGTATTAATGTAACAGCCAAAACAGGGAAAGACATTTACCACGAGGAAATCTTTAAGCTTGCTGTTAATGTTTCTGTCCATGTCTCTGGCATTTTGGCTAAATTTTAGGCAGTTTTTTTAAAAATAGATATACTTGCATAACAAAATACATTTCCCAAAGTACAAAGTTTCTAAATCAAATTACCCAAAACTGAAGAACAAATGGGAAAAAAAGTTGCTAATTTTTATACATATTTTGCAACAGTCACAGATGTCAGTAGGTTTTGAATGTACCTGCAAAAATACTCCAGCATCATCACACTGAATCAACTGCTTTAAAGAAGACTTCTATCAGACTTATGAACATGATGCCATGTAAAAGTAAAAATACCAAGGTAAAGTTCTCTTTTTGTTCTTCTTAGTTCCTAATAGACAAATTCTCCCCATTAGATCAGCATGTTTAATTAGTAATGAACATCAAGGTATTATTTACATGTCAGTATTCCTACTGAAATATAAATTAGTGAGAAGCTTGCTTAAGCTGTACAAAATAAATGCAGCATGAAAGATATTAATAAGCAGTAACTTGGAAATTGATGTTAATCCAAATAGTTAATGAATTTTAGCTAATACAAGCAATTGGATGTTTTCAACTGTTGAGGACTGTATATGTTTTCAACATCTGATATTGCTTGATATCAGAAATAAATAGCCAAGGCTGAAGCAGATATCCATGTCTCCTATCGGTCATCTTGAAGCATTGTTGGGCTGAACAGTTGGTCAGGGGTGAGGGGAGGTGGTGGTTGTAGTTGTCAAGAGT
Organism: Rhincodon typus; assembly: GCF_021869965.1. Classification (NCBI taxonomy): domain Eukaryota; kingdom Metazoa; phylum Chordata; class Chondrichthyes; order Orectolobiformes; family Rhincodontidae; genus Rhincodon; species Rhincodon typus. The sequence goes on along the minus strand of NC_063349.1, from coordinate 22,378,347 downwards.
CCTAATGGATTTAGGTAGGTGCAGTTGACAGAGAGTAAGGGGTCAGTTTAGTAGTAACCCAGGAGTTACAATAACTTTTCCTGGGTAAATATTAAGCTTAAGTGAGTTGGAACTCTCTGAATTCTCCAATTTTAATAAACTCAAGGGGCTCCATACATAGGGGAATTATATTTTTCCCCAGCAGAAAACTTAAAAATCCTGGACAATTCAGAGTAAGCTGATTCAAGGATTCCAAACAGTCCCAACACACAAGTGTAGTCTAGGCTGCTCCAACAACTCTCTGGCCATCAGATTATCTGGGCTATTGTTGCTAACGGATAGAGTCTGCAGGTCAGATTCCAACAGGTGAAATATCTCAATATGTTTGGTCACAGTGCAGACTTCTCAGATACTTCCTATTAACAAAGTTAGGCAGACACTGATTTAGATATCTGTGATCTGCAAGCTGCTTTGATAGCCCACACTCAAATTATCAACATGTCTTTCACGTAACAGCCTGAAGAATTCAAGTACCTGTAGGGCTAAATACCTCTATCCAGACAAAATGGAAAGAAAGATGAACCAAGCACATAGGAACAGGAGTAGGCCATCAGCCCCTTGAGCCTGTTCCACCAGTCAATGTGATCATGGCTGATCTGTGGCCTAACTCTATATACCTACCTTTGACTCATATCCTTAATGCCTTAAGTGCTAGAAACCAAGATGTAAGAATGGTTTGTATTTCTCATGTCTATCTAAAGATAAGAAGTCACTTGTGGATGGGGTGTACAGATTCCAACTGTAATCACACAGTAGGATGGAGTATACAGAAGAAACAATAGGATCTTATCAGAAAGGTCTGGTCATTGTCATGATGTTTTTTAATCTATATACAGACTGGACACATCAGATGGGCACAGGTAGCCAAGATAAGGAGTTCATTGAATGCTTTTCAGGACAGTTCCTTGGAACAGCACATTCTGGAGCCAAGCAGGGAGCAGGATATATCCTGCCATTGCCGTCCGAGACCTGACATTGTGCAAAAGTTAGGATTAATTCATAACCTCATTGTGAAGACATTCCTGGGTGCAGGCAATTATAATAGTTATAAATTTTACATTCAGTTTGAGGAAGGAAACAGTAGATCTAAGACTAACATTTTAAACTTAAAACAACTGCATTTTGGAGGGCAAAGTGACAGACATTTAAGAATACACAGAATAGATTTATTCCAACAAGAAGGAAAAACTGCAAGGACAGGATCATTGTCTGCGGTTAACTAAACATGTTAAAGATGGTACCAAACTTAAAGCAAAAGCAGAGTGGCAAGATTCATGAGGAAAACATTTCAGTACAATAGAAAGCTAGCTAGAAATATAAAGATATTAAGAGTTTCTATAACTATTTGAAATAGAAAGACGAGCCAAAGTGAGCATTTAGAAAGTGATTCTGAGAAATAATGAAAAATAAGATGGCAGACAGAGTATTCCAGAAATAGTTGGAAATCAGGAAATGAAAGGGAGAGAGGAATTTCAAGAAAATCATAATCACTGGTGAACCAGTACTGAACAAATTGTTGGAGCTACAGGCTGACAAGCCCCTAGATTCTGATGGATTTCAGCCTAGGTTCTTAAAAGAAGTGATCAGTGAGATAGTTGATATATTGGTTTTAATTTTCCAAAATTTTAGAAATACACGATAGGTTCCATTAGATTGGACATTAGTGAACATAAGTCCTTTATTCAAAAAGACTGAAGACAAGAAATTGCAGGTTAGATGGTTTAACACCTGACAAAGACAAATTGTTAGAAGCCATTATTAAAGGGGTTGCAACAGGCACACTAGAAAAGTTCGAGATAATCAGGCAGAGTCAACATGATTTTATGAAAGGGAAATTATGTTTATCCAACTTGAAGAAGTTCTTTGAGGAAGTAACATACACCATGGATTTAAAAAAAAGAAACTGGTGGATATACTATACTTACATTTCCAGAAGGCATTTGATTAGGTGCCATATCAAGGGTTATTGTGAAAAGTGAAACCAAAACCAAAAAGCTCATAGTTGAAGGGGTAAAATATTGGAATAGATTAAAAAAAAATTGGCTAGCCAACAGGAAACAGTCGGCATAAATGGGTCATTTTCTGGTTAGCAAGATGTAACACTTTACAACTTATATAAATGGTTGCTCAAGTTGCTGGTGTACAAGTAAATTAAGTAATGGGTAAAGTTGTGGCAAATGGAGTACAACAAAGGAAAATGTGAAATTGTCAGGGGTGTGTGGCATTGTGGATTAATTAAATCAACCCATGATCTCACTGAGTGGCTGAGTAGCCTACTCCTTCTTCTAATTTATATATTCATTATGAATGATCACAAAATCATTGGAAACAAGGGAAGGATCCTTCTTCCTCATATCAAAGTCTGAACCAGTAACCATGTAAGTGGCGTGGATGATGTGGCGACAAAACAATTTGAAAGACTTCTTCCTAGCCATACAGAATTTAGCTATGAGTTGATAAATAAACACTATGGGCACTATACCATTTCTATGGAAGGAAAAGAGAAATAATTGGGCTGGTTGACACAAGGAAGATACTTGCCCCTTTCTGTCACCTCTGCAATTAAGTGCTGGGCAGGAATGTTCATTGACAACTTTCCCACACTGTAACAGATTAAGCCCTTAACTGGTCAATTAGCAACCATTTAAGGACCTCAACATGCCATTGGCCTAATTATCTATTTCCAGCAGGCAAGAAAGAGGCAGCTTTCCTGCCAGGCTTAGGGGTACTTCAACTTGTTACAATCTGGGCAAATGACTGAATGGAGAGGCAGGAATATGGCCACTGATCTCTCAATCCACCCCTCCTCATTATCATGTCTGTCTCCCTGAAAAAGCATGGTGTTTTTGCTGGTCCCGACCTTCAATGCTGCTGTACAGACTGCAGCCCAGGTCTTAGCTGCTGCTCCCAGTGGCTGCCAATTTCTGATTGGCCAGCAGTTTGAGAAGGAATGGCACACTTGTGCAGGGACCTGACTGACTGGCTTTCCCACTGGTAAGGTCAGGGCGTCTTGCTCTGAAAAACAACCACACCCATACTTAAGACAAAATTAAACATCGATTTTTTTCTAAAGGCTGATCTCAGCCCATGTTGCTTTTAATCTGGCTGCTAGAAGGTATGTAAGAATGCTTCTAGTATCTCTCTCCAGGCAGACTTAGTGAATACAACCATGACGCTCTTAAATCAGCATTCTGCTACATAACATTAACTTGCACACAGCAACAATTAGAATTTTTTTGCACCAGAGAGAATTTCAGAGGTACAGAATCTGGCTTTACAGAAGTTTTGTTACAGTCTCCTTCCCTCCACACCCACAACACACACACACCATTCTTACAGGTCAGAGAATCCCACACACAAAACAGTGTTCTCATATACAAGGTATTATTAAACAATGCTTGTTTACACAAATTTACAGTGAAGTAATAGCCAGCCACGAAATAATCAGCATCATCACAAACACAGTACTATCAGATAAACTCATTCAAACATTTGGTATATTTTAGCCCACATCCTGTTCTGGTCAGTACCAGTGGTTTAACATCTAAAAAAGGAAAATACTGTGATTGCTGGAAATTTTAAATACAAACAGAAGATGCTAGAAATATCCAGCAGGTCAGGGAACACGTGTGGACGGAGATCTTACCTGATAGCTATTTCCAGCATTTTCCAATTTAAATAACATGTGCCAGCTTGCAAAAATGTAACATTATTTTTCTGTTTCACTTATATAAATTACAATAAAACAAACATTATACTGGCCAGTGTTCATATAATGTTTAGCTTTCTCTCAGCTTGTTTAGGTGTTGTAAAAGATCTCTATGAAAACTGATATGTTCCAACAAATATTCAGAATATTCAAAACAGATTTCATTTGTAATTTGTGGAACCTTATTCTATCAAATTGAGTTTCATTTTTACAAAACAAAACTGATCATCTTTCAAGAATAATTCATTAATTGCAAATTGTTTCAAAGCATTCCAAAAATGTGAGCATCATTACCAATGCAAGTTCCTTTTATATAAACAATAAGCTCTTCGGACAGACACTAGAGAATGGGTTACTACCTACTGCAGCTCTGTATAACTAACTGATCATAATTCCTGATTTGAAAACTTCGATTCAGTTGCATTTCCTTCTTAGTAGAGTTCTGGAGAGGCTTAGACATCTGTTCAAGAAGGTGGTGTGAAAATTAACAATAGCAGGAAACTCATCTCATCCTGTAAAACCGATTTCCAAGCAATAGCAGCTGTTGAAAAATATCTTCAAGAACATTCCATATCCCAGGTAATACTGGGCAGTTTTGGTTTGGAAAATACAAGTTTTTTTTAAAATCAGTGTCCTCTTGCACTCCAAACCTCTAACTTCTGCTTGTCTCAGAAATCTAAGAATGTCAAATGAAAATATGTGCTTCGGAACATAAAATTAGATTCAGCAAAATTAAAAGGGTAATAGAAGAATGTTTACGGATGTGTTGAGTAAACAGGTAAAATCAGTATATCAGCTGAGGGATATTGAATGTTGTGTGTCTGCAATTATTGTAGCTGTTGCTTTTTGATAGAATCACAGAAAAACCTGAGTTTTCGGGGAAGTAGTTTCACATCAACAGAGACAGCCTCATAGTCTTCATTATCTATACTGAAGAAACCTTTCGTTCCCTGAGAAGAAAGAAAGAAAATAATGCTTCCGTCATTCAGATTGGGTCCAACTCTCTTGTACAAGAAATTGGCAGGTTATGTTGGAATCATATACACTCCAAGACACAATGTCATTTCTATACTTCAGCCATCCAGCAATGGTCAATGCAGAGAAATTCGAATGCCAGACATTTTGAAGGTTTTCTTTATGGGGGTGATTCAAGAGATTACTGACTAACTTCTGATGTTAGATTGGCAATTGAGCTATTGTGAAAAGGAAGACTTTAGTAAACTAAAATTTGAGATAAATGACAGGTTTCAACCTGCGAGAAGTCAATGGAATGTGAAAGGTCATGAAAATGTGAGGTTGAGATGTTGTTAGGCAAGCTATTTCTAACCCCACTAGATAGGCTATTTCTACCACTCCCCAACCCCCTTTCCACACACCCTTAAAACTATTACTAATGAGGAGCAGAGCTTAATGCTATAGGGAGTTCAGGTTAACACTCACTACATTCTTGAAGTGAGATAAAGAAGTGAATACAGGGAACACTCATACCTTTTCTTTTAAAACGTTCAGGTCAGAAAGTGAGATCTTACCTGGGGTAGCTGTAGTTTACAGAAACTGGCTTGGAGAACTTGGCTGCCTTCAGGACATAGGAGTGGATCAGTTAACTTCTGAGTCCTGTTAATGGTCAAGCAAGAAATGTGTGCAATTAGCCAAAAGACCAACCGATAGACAGCGACACAATTTCTCACCTTCCAACTCATATGGGGAAGGGTGCAGGGGTAGTTATCAACATTGTACTTATCTGATTCATTGTAAAATCATCGCCAAAGGTCACAAGATTTAGAAATAGTACTAAACCACGTGTGGTTGATGAATCTGTTACTGTGATTTTATAAAAGGAGTTGATATTTTCTAATTTTCCTTACTATTTTGGAACCATGCTTGATTTGTCTTGCCTCTTTCTAACAAATTACTGACCACCTTTCTAGGTGTTCCTAACATATCTATAGGTCCACTTTACATAAATTATTGCCTCCAACAAAAATTGTGGTTTAAGAAATTGCACATTCACACGTGCCAAAATAATGCATCTTAATATTTTCAAACTATTAAATCCATTGGCTACTTCTTTAAGTTTTAAACTCTGACCCTTTGTTTTAAATCTGGTAAAGGATGAGACTGTCATTTTGCATGAAAGCTTCTATTCAAATTATCAACCTGTCTTTTTCAGATGCAAATTGATCTATTTTAATGTTTCCATTAAAATTTCAGATTTCCATTGCACTCTGTTTGGTTCTGTCCTGGCTGTTTGTTTAATTATTAATTATGTCCAGATAATGGGTTCTATTTAATTAAATAGGCACCATTGTTTTTATGGAAAACACACAAGTAGTAGCTCCTTTCTACTCCTCATATAATGCTACATTTATTCTTTGATGCAATGGAGTGAACAAATTGACAACATTGTTCAGGATGGGGTGGGAAATGGAGCATGATCTACTTTCATTATTAGCACTCAAGTATCTAAGCTCCTACACTGTTATTTTATGGAAAAAAGTACACCAAATACTGAAATGTGAAATTGTCATAAAATTGATGCAGCAGTGATTTGCCAGTGATACATCGGCTTTGGTTTTGCCACACATTCTCCACAGGGAGTTTTTCAAGCAAAAGAACTGGAAGTCAGGTTGATGCTCAGTATTTATACATGAAATTTCAGGTCTGCATTCACCCCCACATCCGTCAGTGCAGACAAAACCACAAGGCTCTGTCATGAGCTCTGGGAAGGAGGAAGTAATTTTTAAAATAATATATATCATTTATTGAAAAGTTTTAACTATTACTGTTCATTTTATGGTAAACTTGGAGTTGCTATCAACAATGGCAAGATAACATTTCTCACAAAGTTCTTCTAAAAACTGAGCTCTGAATCAGCAAATGATTTAACAGGTGAATGACAGACAATTGATACTTACCCCGTAGCTACAAATTGCCGCTTGCTAATAGTATCTGGTTCTATACAAATGTTCATGGCATCTTCAGTACGCTGTAGAAAAGCAAAAGATACATTTAGCAGGATCTTCCTTGCTCTATTGAATTGCTTACTCAGAATTTCTGTCTGAATATTTTAGCCTCATCATATGTTTAATTGACAAAGAAGAATGTTACTGGAACGCAAAGCTGGGAAAAGAGATTTCATGCTTCCAATACAACTGGAAACCTAACTGTACAAAAACCGTTAGTACTACAGCTAGTAGAGAGCTGAGATTACAGCCTATGCATGATTTCCTCCATTCCCAATTCACATGAAATATATCTGGTTCCACAGGAAGCAAAGGTAAAACAGACGTAAATTGCCTATTTCACATGATTAGGTAACAGGATCATTTGAGGATGAAATCCAATGGACCAACAACTCTTTATTAATTCTTATGAATTCAGAAACAGAACAGTATTAACTTTGTTTTGTTTATGCTCAACTTTTTTTCCTTTGCCTTCTCTCAAGATGCTGAATCTTGCTGTGGTAGCCATGCTCTGCTGTCTCATCCAAATGACCATTCTTTAAGTGTGGTTCCAGATACTCTGCAAGTGCAGGAATAGTGAATTCTTACTCTCCCTAAAATAATAGACGGTGGAAGTAGCGGTGTCATCTTCTGATTTCCCAACTTTATAACAGATTGGCTTGCTGCCACTGAAACCCTAAATGAGTCAAATCTTGAGCGTGCAACTTTATACACTCCGTTGATTTGATTAACAGTTTTTCCCCCATAGGCATATAATCTCTATGATTATACAGTGAAGTTTCCAAATATGAAAGTAACCTTTTTGATAAATTACAATCGGTTCTACTATAACAGTACAGTTGCATTCCTGTGCAACATCACATTATAGAAAATCGCGCTATAGAAATAGGGCCTATGGGAAAAGTGAGGTTGGGGCAGGCCACCAAAAAAATCACTCAAAATTGCTCAAAGATCACTCAAAAGCCTAACACAAAGAATAGCACAGTTTGAATAAATGTTTAATTCATTGTCTAATAATGAAATAAAAGTAAAGTTAACACCCTACCTTAAAAAATGTCAAGGTGACTTGATGGGGAAGAAGGTTTTGAAGTTGCTCTGTTGTTAATGCAGGGGCTGAGGGTCATTGTCGTCATCATTATCACCACCACCACCACCTTCAGGTACAGTTGTGGTTGCAGGGTTAGGACAAAAAATAGTCAATCCAGAAGTGGATGGCTGTGGTTCATTGTCTTCTGACTATTTCTTAGGGGTTGGCTTAAAAAAGACATCCAATTTTTGCTGCTTTGCCCTTTTTCCTCTTTCATAGAATCCCTATAGTGTGGTAACAGGCCATTCGGCCCAACAAGTCCACACTGCCCCTCCGAAGAGCATCCCACCCAGACCCATTCCCCTATCCCTGCATTTCCCACAGCTAACCCACCTAACCTAAACATCCCTGGGCACTATGGGAAATTTAGCATGGCTAATCCACCTACCCTGCACATCTTTGGACTGTGGGAAGAAACCAGAGTACCTGGAGGAAATCCACACAGATACGGAGAGAATGTGCAAACTCCACACAGACAGTCGCCCGGGGGTGGAATAGAACCCAGGTTGCTGGTGCTGTGAGGCAGCAGCAGTGCTAACCACTGAGCCACCACGCCGCCCTTTGAAGAAGCTGTTCATAGGGTGTCAAATAAGATCTTATTCCACAAACTGCTACCCTGCAGCATTCTGCAATGTAATCGTTGTCCTCTAAGGGCTGCAACTGCCTCTCAATTTCCCTCAGGAAATAAGACAAAACAGAAGTGGAAAGCTCTCATGGTGCTGCATCCTGGACTACTACTACTTCATCACCAGCTTCCACTTTCCTGGAGTACTGTACCTCTCACAGAAAGCACTTCACGACAAAGCCTGCGAAACAACCATGTGATGTCGACGCGTATTCCTCTGCATCCCGATGGAATCATGTTATTGCCAACACAAGTTTGCGTTTTAGAAATAGCTTTCTCCTATTCGTCAGTCACGTTATAGCCAATTCGCGATGCATGTGTTATTGCAGAACTGACTGTAAAATAGGAGCGAATCGAGTCCTCCATCATAGTCAGTTCCTGGCAGCTGGTACTGACAATAACCACTCTCATCTGTAGATGTCACAGCTGGCACATGGTCTTATGATGTTTGTTGAGTAGATTTGCTGCAACAAATCTTCCTTCAAAAACTAGCCTGCATGCGTCACCAGCATTATGCTGTGAAGGATGAACTACAAATAAATCTCCAGCAGAAGAGGCACACACATGAGAATGAGTAGTTTATTAACAGGTTTCATTGGCCTAAGACTAGTTAAATACATTAACTCTACATAACAGACATTGTTATCTCCTAACAAACATCAGTCCCTTGTTCAAAAAGGGAATAGGGATAACCCCGGAAATTACAGGCCAGTTAGTCTTACTTCAGTGGTGGGCAAGTTATTGGAAAGGGCTCTGAGAGATAGGATTTATGATCACTTGGATAGGCACAGTTTGATTCTTGAAAGTCAGCATGGATTTTGTGAGGGGTAGCTCATGCCTCACAAACCTTATTGAATTCTTTGAAGAGGTGACCAAACACGTGGATGAAGGTAGAGCAGTGGATGTGGTATACATGGATTTAAGTAAGGCGTTTGATAAGGTTCCCCATGGTAGGCTCATGCAGAAAGTAAGGAGACATGGGATGGGGGAAAATGTGGCAGATTGGATTCAGAATTGGCTGACCCTCAGAAGACAAAGGGTGGTAGTGGACAGAAAATATTCAACATGGTGCTCAGTTACGAGTGGTGTACCACAAGGATCTGTTCTGGGTCCTCTCCTGTTTGTGATTTTTGTAAATGATTTGGATGTAGGAGTGGAAGGATGGATTAGTAAGTTCGCGGACGATACAAAGGTGGGTTGAGTTATGGATAGTGCGGAAGGCTGTTCTACGTTACAAAGGGACATCGATAGGATGCAGAGCTGGGCTGAGAAGTGGCAGATGGAGATTATCCCTGAAAAGTGTGAGGTGATTCATTTTGGAAGGACAAACTTGAAAGTAGAATACAGGGTTAACGGCAAGATTCTTGGCAGTGTGGAGGAGCAGAGGGATCTTGGGGTTCATGTCCACAGTTCCCTGAAAGCTGCCACCCAGGTGGATAGAGTTGTTAAGAAGGCGTATGGTGTGTTAGCTTTCATTAATAGAGGGATTGAGTTCAAGATCTGTGAAGTTATGCTCCAGCTATACAAAGCCCTGATTCGGCCATATGTGGAGTATTGTGTCTAGTTCTGGTCGCCTCATCACAGGAAAGATGTGGAAGCATTGGAAAAGGTGCAGAGGAGATTTACCAGGATGTTGCGTGGAATGGAGGGAAAGTCTTACAAGGAAAGGTTGAGAGAGCTAGGGCTTTTCTCTTTAGAACGACGAAGGATGAGAGGTGACTTGATAGAGGCGTACAAAATGATCAGAGGTATAGATAGAGTGGATAGCCAGCGACTTTTTCCTAGGGTGGAGGTAGCTATTGTGAGGGGGCATAGTTTTAAAGTGAGTGGAGGTAGATATAGGGGAGACATTAGAGTAGGTTCTTTACTCAGAGAGCGGTAGGAGCATGGAATGCATTTGCCGGAGAGGGTAGTGGAGTCAGCCTCATTAGGGGCATTTAAGCGGCTATTAGATAGGCATATGGATGACAGTATAAGGTAGGGTGGAGGTTAGATAGACCTTAGGTTTAGGGTAAAAGTTCAGCACAACATCGTGGGCCGAAGGGCCTGTACTGTGCTGTACAGTTCAATGTTCTAACAGATGGTAATTAGGCTTACGATACATGGCAGTAGACCATAGAACTGACAAACAACCAGTAACATACTTGAGCAACTACTTAGAACAAACTAGTTCCTCCCAATTTATACACAGGTGGGTGGAGCTTTTCTAAATCTTGCGAGTTAACTCTGTTAGGTCAACTGCCTCATAATAACACTCTCACCTTGAGGTCTGTCTGCTTGTTGAGCGTGCTGATGGTTACTTCCACTGCTGTTTTCTGTACTTCCTTCCAGTGCTTTGGCTCCATTGGCATCAGCATCACTGTAGTCAGGTTAGGAAATTCAATGAAAATTCTGAGCATTATTTTTCAAAGACAAACCATTTACAGGCAGAACTATTTCATTCTCTTCCATTTTGTCTGAATTAACATTTTCTAAACCCAGGGAATATGCTATACTCCCGTCCTGGCATAGTAGAGATGGGAAGGAAAAAGGAAGATGACATAGAGTCAGAGTCAAACAACATGAATTCAGTTTCGTGACCATTCCATGTTGCTAATCATTTGTGTCCATCAATGGGTTTTCACAACGTAAATGGATAGGGTGAATAGTCAAGGTCTTTTCCCTGGGGTGAGGGAGTCCAAAACTAGAGGGCATAGGTTTGAGGTATGAGGGGAAAGATTTAAAAGGGACCTAAGGGGCAACTTTTTCATACAGAGGGTGGTGCGTGTGTGGATTGAGCTGCCAGAGGAAGTGGTGGAGGCTGGTATAATTACAACATTTAAAAGGCATCTGGATGAATATATGAATAGGAAGGGTTCAGAGGGATATGGGCCAAATGCTGGCAAATGGGATTAGATTAATTTAGGATATTGATCGGCATGGACGAGTTGGACCAAAGGGTCCGTTTCCATGCTGTACATCTTTATGACTCTATAAACACTGAATTTTACTTCCTAATTTGGGACTTCACCACATATCTTAATGGAAAAGTAGGATTTAAATTGCAGCTTGCACTTTGCTACTGCTAATGAGGTAGTTCACTCAGACGGTCAGATTTACATGGCAAAAAAACACTTTTACATTCATGTTGTAGTCTGAAGTTATGGATAGTGACGGTTAAGGCTTCAGTTTTCTTTTCACCATAGCTGACCAGGAACGACACTGACTCTTAAAGTATGTCATTGCCTTCTTTTAAAAGAATTTATAAGTTGATACTCAACTAGTTTACCAGTGTTATGAACACATGTTCCTTGATCATCAAGTCCAAGGGTAGGACTCACACCTGGAGTTTCTGGCCTAGAGGCAGAGCCATGTAGCACAAGATCTCCTTGTTAACACAGGCTATTCCCAGGAGTATTTGAGTCTTGAATCTAAGTCAAGCAGTTCAGGGTGTTTACATGTTGAATGGCAAATACTCAAAAATGAGCGACAGACTAGAATTTAATACAGTGAGTGATGTACAGGCCTTCAAGCAGTAGTCAGGATGTGAGGCAGAAAATAAATCAGGAGATAGAAAAGGCATGTGAGAAAAACACTATTAGAATGATAATGGGAACTTCAATATGCAGGTGGACTAGGTTGGTAGCAAATCTAAAAAAAAGAAATTCGTGGGAAGTCTGCAAGATGGTTTTTTTGGAACAGCTTATGCTGGACCCCATGAGAGAATAGGAATTCTGGATTTGGTGATGTGTAATAAGAAAGACTGGATTAGAGAGTTGAGGTGAAGGAACCCCAAATGGGCAGTGACCATAATATGATAGAATTCACCCTGCAGTTTGAGAGGGAGTCTGGAATCAGATTAATGATATTACAGTTGAGGAAAAATAACTACAAAGACATGAGGGAGGAGCTGGCCAAAGGTGATAGGAAGGGCAGCCTAGTAGGAGGACAGTGGAACAGCAATGGCAGGAGTTTCTGGAGGTAATTCAGGAGGCACAGCAGAAACATTGAAGGCTTTCTGGAAATCCAAATAGTTCACATCCATCGGCTCTCCTTTATCTAACATGTTCATTAATTCCTCAAAGAATTCTAATAGATTTGTCAGGTATGACCTCCCCTTGACAAAGCTGTGCTAACTCACCCCTATTTTACCATGCAACCTCATCCTTAATAATGGACTCCAAATTCTTATTTTCCGCATTGTGACCAGCCAGGCAACCTATAGCAACAGATTATGCACTCTCACTGCTAGTGCTACAGGGTGTAAATCAAAATGAGAGGCAAAATAAAAATTAAGAAATGTGCTTCTCCTCAATGCATGGATACACAACATTTACACTCCTGCCTGAAATGCATACAATTAATTGCAAACTCATCCCATGTCTATATGACAAGATGACAATACCTCAGTCTTCTGAGAGCTATAAAGTTTGTAGCATTTGAGCATCTCACCCTCTTTAGGAGTGGCCCAGTACGATTCCAGTCTCCTTAGTATCCTTTGCCAGAGATTGGGCCTTGGTAATTTCTCTTCTGGTTGCTCTGGTGGTCTCTCTGTTGGGCCCAGGTAAGTAATGGAGGTCTGACGAGTCTGTGGCCATTCCTAACCAATGAACAGAGAAATATGGCTCAACATAGAAGTCATTTTCACACTGTTGCCTCAAGAAATTTGATCTAAACTTTCAAATGCAATTAAATGCAACCAACAACTTGAATTTATATACTTTAAGATACTGTAGTAAAATTGATCCAGCGTACTTCAGAGCAGTGTAATCAGACAGAAATTGACAACGAACACTTGTTCAATGAGGCAGGTTTAAAGCAGCATCTTAGAAGAGGAGAGAGAGGCAAAAAGGTTCCGATGTGGAATTCCTGAACTAATGTCTGAGACAGCTGACGGCGTGGACACCATCAAGGGAGCAAAGTGGGAAGCGTACAAGTTAAGAGATGGAAGAACACAGTATTGAAAGGAGGTTACAGTTAAAGAGAGCAGTGAGATCATAGAGGAAGTTGCATTCAAGTGCTTTAATTTTGATTTAAATTACTAAGCTGCCTCCATACAATCAGATTTATTTCCTTTTTCTATACTGGGGTGTCATTTAACTGTTCTGTTTTTGATCAATTTCCCCTATTCCCCTAGGTGGCTAATCCACCTAGGCTACACATTCCTGGACACTATGGGCAATTTAGCATGGCTAATCCACCTAACCTGCACATCTTTGGACTGTGCGAAGAACCAAAGCACTCAGAGGAAACTCATACAGATGCAGGGAGAATATGCAAACTCCACACAGACAGTCACCCAAGGGTGGAATCAAACCCGTGTCCCTGGCACTGTGAGGCAGCAGTGCTAACTTCTGAGGCACTGTGCTGTGCAGTTCTTTTGATCTGGGCTGTAAGTTAGGAGACAAGTATACTGACCAGTCTCTTGTAAAAGAAAGCAGTACTTTTGCACAGTGTTGCTCAATTTGTAAGATTTGAATGAGGTCTCTCAGGTTTGTTCCCTTCCAACAATATCATCAAAACTCACGCAATGGCAGGATTACAAAATCTCTGCATTAAAAACAAGCACTCACCCTAAACATACTGAACAGATGACATGCCTTGTCTTTGAGGGGACCGAGATACCAATACCTGCGGAGTGATAAAATTGAAGCAGCACTGTAAACAAATGAAATACTCATCATGAAACACAGAAACTAGGCACAACAAGAGAAATGAGGCTTTTCTAAAAAGTGGAAGTATTAAAGAAAGAAAATAAACATGTATTATGCACCATTTTTCAGAACCTCCAAAACAGTTCACTGCCAAATTTAAAAGATATTTGAAATGTAGTCAGTGCTGTAATGCAAAAAATGAATGCTATGCTCTATGCTTGTAAATGTGAAAATGAGTAATTTGTTTCTTGGCCTAATCTCTTTTTTTAAGGTTCTTAAGTGATGGGTGGGGGGAGTGGTGGTTCCAGAACTTTTTAAATCAGTAAGGGAATCAAGAGTTATGGGGATAAGGCAGGAAAATGGAGTTGAGCATTTTCAGATCTTGATTCAGATCAAGTGATGGAGAAGGCTTGATGGGCTGAATGGCCCACATCTGTTCCTATACCTTATAGTCTAACAAGGTGCACAATTCCAAAGTAAAGCATCTCCCATTGAAAAGACAAATTAGAATTCCTTCTCTCAGAGGGTTACTGATGTTTAGAACTCTTCTCCACCAAGCAGTGGAGGTTGGGTAACTGAATCAAATCAAAGGCGAGTTAGATAGACTTTTGATAGACAAATAAATCAAGAGTCATGGAGGAGACAGGGGCATGCAGGAAACTGGAGCTAAGCTCACCAATGGATCAGCCATGATCTTACTAAATGGCCCAACAGGCCCAATGACTTACTCTTACATATGGATGATAATGGAATAGGTTTAGGTTAGATGGGCTTCAGATTAGTTTCACAGGTCGGCGCAACATCGAGGGCCGAAGGGCCTGTACTGCGCTGTAATGTTCTATGTTCTACTCCTAATGCTTATTATTCTTCTTCCATAAAATATCACATTGCTGAGCCAAAAGGTTAATTTGTCAGACATTTGCCAGACACCTAGTCAACGACCTTTCTAAGACCAAGCCACTTGCACATAATATTCACATATTTGCACTATTCATATGTGGAATTGGTTCTCTTCCAGTTGGCACCTCAGCCTTCTGGCAGGGATAAAGAGATGCATTTTGTGGAATCATGTTTGCGAAATATATATAATCACACTGAGGCTAACTGAATTTGCTACAAGTGTCTGGCTATTATTACAAACTTATTTTATCAGGATGCTAAAAATAAATAGGATGCAGATATTAAAGGAACAAATAATCACCAATTGTTAGCCATATTTACAATAAAGAGACTCTAAACTTGGATAATATCCAGTCTCAGATATTTTTTTTGAAACTGAAGAACTAATTTATCTTTAAGGATATGCTGACAACTCAGCAAGTTTTTTCAGCATCTGTGGACAGAAAGCATAGGTAATGTTTCAGGTCCTGTGACCCTTCTTCGGAACTGACTGTAGCTAGGAAAACGTTGGTATATGTGCTGAAGATAGGGTGGGGGGAGGTGGAGAAGGAGCCCAGACAGAGAGAGAGAGAACAAACAACAGCTAGACAGACAAAAGAAGGGGAAAAGGTCAGCCTCTGGAAATCAATAGCTGTTAATTGGGACTATTAGTAGCTGACAATGGTTGTGATAGCAATCCATTGAATGAAAAAGGTGGGGTTGGGGTAAGGACCTGGGAGACCTGTTGAGTTTTCCCATCAATTACTGTTTTTGTTTCTGAATTCCAGCATCCGCACTTCTTTGGTTTATTTTGGTATGCATGTATTTTGCACTATGCTTTTTCATGCACCTCTTACAGTTTTCTCTTACTTGCTGAGTTTAGCAGATGCATCCCTGTAAGCTCCCCATCGCAGTCCAGACACTGCAAACACTGGACGGTCTTTATCTCCCTGAAAATACAAGGGGAAAAATTAGCTTCGGAACCTGAATTGCACAGCTCCGCAACAAACTCCCTCAAAACAAATCTAAATACTCCCAATAAATTAAGGACAGTAGCTGCTCACCTGTAAAAATATTGTGCTCTCTATACTGTCATGTTAAAACGTTGAAACAACGAAAGAGGTCTTCATGAATTTGTTTGGTATGGAAAACATTGTTACATATAATTTGTACTTCTGGTAATGCATACTTTCTAAGATACTACTGCCATCATGCTGGTCAACATGCTTAAACCTACCATCTAACTTTACCTTTGTAGGAGTCATCCAAGGTTTTGTCAAGGTGTGAGTGTGAGGGAGGAGGAGAAAGCCTGGACAAGGAAAAAGCAAGAAGGGTGGAGAGCAGAGGGAAGGGAGGGCAGACAGGGAGAGTGAGGGGATGGAGGGAAGAAGAAATGAGTGAGGGGATGGAGGAAGGTGAATGAAATGACGGGGTAAATAGAGGAAAAACGGGGAGGAATAGAGGGAAGAAGGACGAAGGGGAAGGACAGGGAGCCTGGAGAGAGAAGAATGAGTGAAGCTGCAAGATTTTTTGTTGAGGAGTGCTGTGCAGAAGAATGAACATAAGCACATGAGAAATAAGAGCAGAAGTAGGACATCTGGCCAATCAAGTCTGGTCTGCCATTCAATAAGATCATGGCTGATCTTTTCATGGACTCAGCTCCACTTACCTGCTTGCTCACCATAAGCCTTAATTCATTTACTGTTCAAAAATCTATCTATTTTTGCCTCATAAACTTTCCATGCGGTGGTCTCAACTACTTCGCTGATCAGGGAATTCCACAGATTCATAACCCTTTGGATGAAGAGGTTCCTCCTCAACCCAGTCCTAAATCTGCTTCTCCTTATTTTGAGGCCACGCCGTCTAGTTCTAGCTTTATGAACATACAAACAAGGAGCTGGAATTGTAACCATGCTCCTGTGGAATTACATTAATCCCAGCGCAGCATGATATTGCACACGTTTGTGTTGGGACCAGACGGAATGTCTATTTGGTACTCCTTTGCTAACCGCAGACTCGGTCAGCAGAACTAATCAGTCAGTAAGGCCTGGACCACTTGGCATCCGGATAATCAAAGACAGTGGGAGAAATATCATTTGACAAACACAAATCATCAAGGAAAGGTTTTCTTCAATTTTTTACATAATAAAAGGGGAAAAATGTTAGGCTTTGGGATGTAGGAATTGAGTATTAAACACAAAGTACCTGAAATCCATCATGAAAAGTAGAAGAAAAATAATAAAATGCAAAGAAATGGTAATGAAAATTAGAAATTTTGACAAAGGAAAAATAATTATCTAAACATTATGGAAAATGGTGAAGAAAATTTGTAATTATTTCTATATCCCTTGTATCTTTCATCTAGCCATAAGCTCTATAATATTTTTATTTCAGAGCAGTTATATTAGATGTGTTCACTAAGTTTTCTGTACAATGGCAACATGTTAAGTATTGTGATACTTATTCTCAGCAGGATAACAGTAAATACTACCTCAGAACCTGGTTTATCCATTCACAATGCCAGGGGAACCTATTAGTGCATTTTTATTTAATTTTCTTAAACAGAGGGATAAATTCCTGAGTAATAATAGCAACTGGAAATGATTTTGTAAGTTTACAAAAGTATGAGAATTACTGGGAAATTTTTTATTTACCTTTATTTCCAGTACATCCAAGGGAACAGTCTCTCCTTTCACAATAGCAAGTGTGGCGTTTAAAATGTGTCTGCAACATAGAGCAGTGAAAAATACGACCAAGATACAGAGGATGCTGAAACTCAACTGCATCAATTAAAAGGCAATTTTAAACATCACACATTACAAAAGCACTTGCCCAAAATGCTCAAGGTATAAATAATTGTGAAGTTTCCTATTGGATTATTTGCTTGCTGCACCATCAAGTTGAAACAGAGCCACGTGAGTCAAGAATCACAGAATTGTTACACTGCACAAGCAGGCCACTTGGCCCTGGGTTTTTTGTGACTGCAGAAATCACAGGAAAAGAAAGGAGACCTGGTAAAGCTGCTCCCTGGTCTGTCACTCTTCACTGGACCACCTGCTGAGGCATTCAGTGAGGTGATCTTTCCCAAGAATTGGTGAAAGAAGACTACTTCACTAACAAATGTGTTTGAAAATAGACAAGGATGTCAGCAGCACAAAAAATGAACCAGATTTAAATCTCTAACTATCCTTAGCCAGTCAGAAGATGGGAAGCAGGGTTTGTAATTGGTTTTTGCGCCTAAAAAGGGAACAGGAGGGGAGGTGACAAAAGAAAACAAATTAACCACAAGTACCTCCTTCAGATTACTACTAACTCCTGATAGTGATGTGGACATTGGGTAAAAATACTGCTCACATCTTAGTAACTTTTCAAAGGTATCTAGATCACATCTGAACCCTTGATGAGCAACTGGACAATGGGTGGCATCCATGAATTCAAATCATGAGCCCATGTGTTCAATGAAAAGGGAGAAAATTAGAAGAAAGTGATTATTTTATGAATTGCCTGCAATACTATCAAATGGACTTGCTACATAACAAATTACAACTCTCAGCTGGTGAGGTGGCATGACGGTAACAGAAGTAGTGTGACATACCCTGATTTCACTGACTGAAAATGTGAAATTGTAAGTGTGCACATCATCCCTCCCCTCTCCCATTAAACACAATAAAACACAGCATTAACATTTAGCACCACATTAAGTCTGTTAATAATTCTAATGCTAGTGACTAGGAGAAAAAAAAGTGGAATGCTGCCCACAGGAAACCAAGAGGAAAGCTGATTCACAATCACTTTACATACAATTGACACATAGGTAAGTAAGTGTTAGCTCCTCACAATCTAACCATGTCCCATAATCTGTATTTCCTTGTCATCATTACTCACGACTTTAGCCATCTTGTACCTGGCCTGTTCTTTGTTGGTAGAATACAGTGCCTGGCTCAAGGAGTTCATCTTTCCCAATGGAATAAATCCTATGGGGATCCTGCTAAAGACAGCCTAAAAAAGTAGAAACACAGCAAATATATAAAGGTATTTTTCTTTCCATTTCCTTTAACTAAAAAACTAGAAATAAACAGTGAGTATTTTCATGAGCTTTCAGTGGTCAGATGTGAAAGATTATTGCTTAATAATACATTATTTTCTCTCCTCAAATCCAATACTGCATTCCTGAAAATAGGAAATAACCATCTAATCAGGGTCATTGTCTCAACAGCTAAAATATGAATATTCCTCTATGTTTAAAAAGGTGAGACCAAATGGTTTTAAAAACATGGTTACTTCAGAAATAAAACTATCTTCCCTGCTTTTACACTAGCCTTGGTTTAAGGTCAAAACACTCAAATAAGAATTTTAATTCTTATTCTATGCATTTGCATCAGGACATGGTCAGTCTAAATCATGACCTATGATACTAACTTACCTCATCCTCTCGACGAAGAAGTCCAGTTATTACCTAATGTTTAAAGAGGAGAAAATGGTGAAAGCACCATCCAGCATCAGTATTTCTACACCAAAGTGTTTATTGCCCTTCAACAGATTTCAGATTACTTAATAAAATTCAGCATAATGTCAGCTGCAACAGTTCAATACTGGCATGCAAGCATCATTACATACATACTTGACACTTGTAGGTAACCTTCCATTCTTTCATAGGAGTGTTTTGCAAGATCAGACCCTGTTCTAATTCAGACTGATTCAATTTTTGCAAAACACCAACTCTTCTTATAAATATATCATATGGATCAGTGGCAGTGACCATCAGCAGTGTCTGAGCCTCAAGTGTTTATCCAGTCACAAGTATTTAAAGAGAGAGGGACAGTTCCATTAAAAAAGATCTGTATTGTTATGAGGAAGAGGGACAGTTTGTTACATGAACCAAAAGATCAGTCAAGCTAACTAACACATTTTTTTATCATTTCTATCTATTATGAATAATTTTCAATGAAACTTTATTTGTGAACGCAAAATTAATGTACATCCATTTAAGATTGCTTTCTCTGGATTTTAAGGTCAAAATAAAAATCATATACTTAAATAAATTTTCCAAACTTGCTACACTCTCATCTTTCTCCTTTAACCCAAATGCCATCCTCACTTGAAGGAAGAAAGAACAGGTAAATAGAACACAACGAAATAGAATGTTTGAAATAATCACTAATAGTAAAAGGCTCTACTGAGGAATGCCAATTAATCATTTGTCTTGGGTGCGTGGGAAATTGTGTCATACTAACTTGACTGAGTTTGTTGAAGAAATGACAAAGAAGATTGATGAAGGCAAAGCGATAGACGTTGTCTATATGGTTTAGCAAGGGTCCACATGGTAGACTGGTTAGCAAGGTTAGATCCAACTCGTCCATACCAACCAAAGACGCTGAATAAATCTAGCCCCATTTCCCAGCATTTGGCCCATATCCCTCTAAACACATAGTCATATACCTAGTTAGATGCCTTTTAAACGTTGTGAATGTACCAGCCTCCACCACTTCCTCTGGTAGCTCATTCCATAAATGCACTACCCTCTACATGAAAGAGTTGCCCCTTAGGTCCCTTTTAAATCTTTCCCCTCTCACATTAAACCTATGCCCTCTTGTTTTGGATTCCCCCGCCCCGGGGCAAAGACCTTGTCCATTCCCTTCATGATTTTATAAACCTCTTTAAGGTATCACCCCTCAGCCTCCGACAGTGCAGGGAAAATAGCCCCAGCTTATTTAGCCTCTCCTTATAGGTCAAATCTTCCAACCGTAGCAACATTCTTGTAAGACTTTTCTGAATCCATTCAAGTTTCACAATATCTTTCTAGACCGGAATTGAATGCAATATTCTAAAAATGGCTTAACCAACGTCCTATACAGCCACAACATGACATCCCGACTCCCATACTCAATGCACTGATCATTGAAAGCAAACATGGCAAACATCGCTTTCACCATCCTGTCTACTATGACTCCATTTTCAAGGAATGACGAACCTGCTCCCGTAGGTCTCTTTGTTCGGTAACTCTCCCCAGGACCTTACCATTAATTGTATAAGACCTGTCCTGATTTGCCTTTCCAAAATGCAGCACCACACATTTATCTATATTAAACGCATCTGCCACTCCTCAGTCCATTGGCCCATCTGATCAATATCTCGTTGTACTCTGAGGTAACCTTCTTCGTTGTCTACTACACCTCCAATTTTGGTGTCATCTGCAAACTTACTAACCATACCTCCTACTTTCACACCCAAATCATTATTATAAATAACAAAAAGCAGTGGAACCAGCACTGATCCTCGCAGCGCACCACTGGTCACAGGCCACCAGTCTGAAAAGCAACCCTTCATCACCACCCTCTGTCTTCTACCTGGTTAATAAATTTGCAGAAAACAAAAAGAGAAAAAAGTTCCATATTGGAGTTCCATATTGGGGTTGTGTACATTCTTGAGTTTTCTTCTTGCTTTCCCTTCTTCAGCTTTGTCATCTGCCTTACTGCAAAATAGACTTGGAGAAGTAGGCCTTATCATTGTGATTGTGCACTGGACCAATCTCCCTAACTGTTTAAGTCAAAGCCTGTCTTCTTGAAGTAGGCTTTCTGAGCATCTTCCTAGTGGCCATATCTGACATGTCAAGGACATATTCCTATACAGAGTCCAAACTGAGTACAGATTTGACAGGAAGCTTCCCAACCTCCAAACACTGAAAGTGAAAACCAATGTCTTGCACATGACCATAACAGACCTTCAATATGAGATGATTGTATTATCCTGGCACACACAGAATACGGCCTATAAACCATCCTTGAACTGTTCAAAGAAACATATCAACCCTTAGCATGGCATCTATATGATCAAGGAGACAAAGGCCCTTCTCCAACCAAACTGGAGTTTGCACCAAATCTCCCCAGCACCATAACTGCAAATCATCTCCTGGAGTTACTCTTGCCACCTCAGCTGCCATGTGTTTCAGTCAACAACCACAGACAGATCAGGGATTACTGCCAATCTGGACACTACAATTTCCTGAATGGGTCCCCATGAAGAAACAACAAAAATCAAATGTCACCCTGGAAATGCTGAATTTACAGAAATTCTACACAAGGTTGGTTGCATGAAAGTCAAGGATGATAGTAGGAAGATCCATTGCTGAGCCTATAAACAAAATACTCTACGTCCAGCCACAAGCAGATATTCTGCTTTCCCACATGCACCAATTCTCAGCTTGGAGGATTGCCAATGCCAATGTGTTATGAAGTAACAGGGTAAATTTCCCATGGTTTCCTTTTGAACTCCATTTGGCTCTTTACAAGCTAAGAATCAAACTTGCACCCTACCACTCCCATGCACAACACTCTGATCTTCCCAAAACTACATTTCTACTAGGGGGGACCTATGGATGAAATTAATTCCAGTCAGTAGACAACTTCCCTTCCAGTCAACTGTGTGCCTGATACCTCAAACTTTTGCCATACCTCTTGTAGGGTGCCATCCCCTCCAGCAACAACAATCATATCAGTGTCTTCCATCAGTTCCAAGAGTTTCTTTGCTTGGCCCTCATAATCAGTCTGCAACAGAAACAGGGATAAGATCACTGAGTCATACAGAATGTGTAGAACATCCACAATGTTATTGATTCCATTACCAATCAAGGAAACAAGCTACAAGAACAAAACCTCAAGATATTTTGTAGCTTATTCAGAAAAGCTTAAACAATAGATAAAAGAGGGATGTGACACACAGAACTAAAAGACCTCAGTGAAACTGTTGAGGATAGAAGGTAGATGTGGCAGGTCGAATTTTATTACTACATGTTGCAGATGGAATTTGTAAACTAAAGCTGAAAATATGTCCCCTTTTGTTTAGTCACTTCCAGGGGTTAAACATTTCCATACGATCAGTTCTTGGCCTCTTATCTTTTTCACAAGTTGATTTTTTTTGGCCATTAGACATTGCAAGATCAGGTTTTGATCACCAAATACAATTCCAGTTGTTCAGGCTTACTTAAATTTAGTACCAGTTCTGTCATTTCCTGTAACTGGTGAAGGCTAACCTATATTTTTAACTCTTGCCAAGTTGCTGTTGGTCTCCAGTGAGCTGTCCAGTGCTTATTAGTGTCGAATTCTCTTATCTTGCTGCTTGATATGTCATCTCAAATAAAATCTTGGGATAGTTGAGGCAAAATTAGCTTAAGATTTAGAAGTATGGTTAAGTTTTGCCATAGATTAATCAATTTATTTCAGGAATCAACTTTACTTAATTGAACGCAGCAGTTTATTTCAAGGGATGGATCTAACCATTTGGATTCTCTGGAAAGGTGGAGGGAAGAGGCAAAGTTGGATCCATAATGGTAGCAGAGGTACTTTCTGAAGCCTCATCTGCTGCTACTTCTGGCCACTTGTTGCTGATTCTAACCTCTATACCACACTTCCATGATTCAACTGCAAAGTTCGTCATGTGGTGTCTGAAACAAATAGAGGGAATTGCCCAAAGGGTACCAAAATCCTGGTCTTCGGCCAACAGTTGATATTTTACAGTCAATATTACTCACGATCAGAAGTAGGGCAGTACATGGAACATAAATGCCTGATATCTAGAGCACCAATCTAGTGTGCAATTTTAAGATTAGCCTCTTTATAATAATGTAGACAAGAAGTCAGGTGCTACAGTAGAATTTAAAACACTTGGCAGGCAGTATTATTTGAAGTTTCAAAAGCTGTACAGAGTGCAAGAATTTAGAAAATGAATAATTTCTTGGTTGGGGTCAATAAAAGTCTCTTGAAGGATATGAACTTGAGATTGGCCTTCTTTGTAATGAGCATCGCAGAACCACAGGGAGGAGGTAGCAATCATCATAACAGTTAGCCTGGAACCAGTACCAGGAGAATTTTAAATATTATAGCAGTTCAATAAAGATAACAAAATACATCACCTTTCAGTAATGCAATCTATTAAGCACTTATACTACTTTACTTCCCTTCACACTCGAACAAACTATTTGTAAGTATTATCATGAATTCATACGCAGAGGGGTTCAATCCCTATTTTCATGTGGAAGTGTTACTTTACTAAGATCCTTACAGCATTCAGCTCAAAACAGCTCAAATTCAGCTGGACCAGGAGGCCTAGGTTCAAGTCCCTCCTGCAGTAGAGGTGTGTAATAACATTTCTGAACAGATTGATTTAAACTATCTGAAGCACCTTCTCTTACAATGAAAGCACCCCGACAACTATTTGAGAGCAGACGCACACTTGCATAATAAAGGTTAAGGTGCCTTCATCCCACGGGGCTACAGGGCTGCTCGTGGTGAGTTTAACCTGAGGGTCACTACACCTCGGGCAAGAGGCAAGGCTGAGAAAGCAGTATCTTAATATGACCTCAGTTGGTGTGGGAATTAAATTTGCTTTGCTGGCATCATTCAAACCAGTCGTCCTGCCAACTGACCTCCCTGGTACTAATGATTTTAAACCAATTAAACATTCTCAACCTTTGGTCCACTTTGACTTTTCTGTCCTTGGCCTGCTGCAACAAAGCTCAAGACTGGGACTTCACCTTTTGAAAAGGCACCATATAGTCTTTTGAACTCAGTGAGTTCAACAATTTTCTATTCTAACTTCTACCTTCTATTTTGCAGTGTTTTTCACTGCTGGTTTCTCTTCTCACCATTTGTTTCTGGTATTCTTGTCTTTGCTTTCAGATGGCAGCTTTTCAGATCTTGTCATTCACACTTTCTCTGAACATATCCATTGTTTATTTACTTGTCCAATCACCACTCCTTTTGCCCTTGCACATTAAACATTTTGTCATTTAATCTCTCCGCCATCCCACCCTATCACAGACCTCCCATTTTGTTCTTATTCCCATCATCTTTTCACTCTCTCAAAACCTATTACATTACTAACTTTTTTCTAGCTCTGATAAATAATGTGCTGTTTCTCTTTCCATAAATACTGCCAGGCCTGCTGAGAATGTCAGTGATTTCTGTTTTTAATTTCAGATTTCTAACATCCATAGTATTTTGCTTGTGAACATTCAGATAGTAGAATTCTATTTGACTCATGTAGACATTGTACAAGGGAGCATTCAGCTACAATCAGTAATCTGCTGCTCAGTCAGAAACAACTTCTTTACAATGTACTGCTTTATGGCAGTGATCACTTGTAATAGTCACCAATATTTAAAAATTTACTTAATCCTTCATATTGCTGCCTAATCTAAGCATTGCAAGTTAAAAGTCAAGACTGTAAGTCTTGTAAATAAGTCCTCACTCCAAGCATATCTCAAGCCTCAACTTCAGATAAATAGCTCTTTTCCAGATTAATCAAATTAGTTGAATTAAATATTTATTTTCATCTGTTAGGATTCATATGTTAAATACTGTAAACCAGCTTTATTTGTAGTCCTGTAACATTTGCTATATATCTTATGGTGCATGTTAATAACTGGACATCATTTCACTTTTGGTTTCTGTCACTTATAAATACAACCTATACACGATCCAATTCTTTGACTGAATTTTCACCTTAACCACTGTTACATCCAGTCCAGCAAGATGTAAAATTGGTGCTGCATTCTTTTCAAAGAGACTTCTTGCTTTTCTGAAAAGATTAAACATAAAACATTTGGGATTACAGCAGTTTCTTAAGCCCTACTTTCATAAGATGTGCTAATAGCAGAGTTACATGCACTTTTAGCAAGCTCGTCAAGAGTGTTCTAGTGATTTGTCTCCAAGAAAATAGAGCTGGGACCAGATACTGATCTACTGGTCACAGAGTTTGCCAGAACCTCTTTCCAATCGGTCATTGACACTGCATCCACACTACATCTTTAATATGGTTTCCATTCTACTCCAGAATGTGATACTACTTTAAAATTTGTCCAACGTAGTTTGTCCTGTTTTCTACACTACACTAGTGGCCACTCTTCAAACGGTAGCTCTGACTGTGAAGTATTTTGGGATATCATGAAGTTGTGAAAGGCACAGTGGTGCAGCATAGCATACTGCATTCATTTTGATCCCAAAGTAACATATTTAAATAATCAGGCCTTTAATATGTTTCAATAATTAGTCTGAGTATTTATCCAAATTTCTACTCTGACTCATTGTGTTGTAAATATATTTAGACGCCAGAGGGATTACATTTTGTTACTGTTACATCTGACTATGGAGACGGTCACACAGTTTAATTTTCTAGATAAACATAATACAAGTCAAGTCATCCAAATATATATTGCTAGAGCTAGTGAAAATGAAAGATTTAAAGCAATTAATGATTGCGTTATTAATGATTCTCCAGACTAAAATAGTACTGACAGTGATTTTGTTCTTTGTTGCCACAATGGTTGATAAATAATAAATGATTAAGCACATTTATAACATGCAACATTTCTAATGAGAAATATAAGAAACACTGCCATCCTTTAATCTTTACAATAGCCTCAGTGAAATCTCTTACCCTTTGCAAGCAGCAGGATTCAGAAAGACAGTAGCTTTCTTCACTTTTGCACTGATTGGCAGCAGCTGGTTTCCATATTCCTAAACGGAAACACAAATGTCAAAAAAAAGGGACCTCTTGTCGCACAGTGGCAGTATTCCTATCCATGGACGGGGAGGCCCGAGTTCAAGTCCCACTTTTTTCCAAAGATGTGCAATAACATCACTGAACTCGTTGATTACAATAAAACAACACAATTGTTGATCACAAAATGTACGCACTCTAGGGAATGAAAAGCAAATATCTTTCATGGAATCAGCAGAGATTCAGACAACTAGGTTTGAATGCTGTTTTGCTACTGGACAGGATTAATAGCCTTTATCAATGGCTTTTAAAGGTCTTGCACAAAATGAGTCCGGGGACAATTTATACTAAGTTTCAAGTGATCAGATGCCTCCTTGCATTAATTTTCCCGAAAATCTCAATCCCACTGAAGAAACGTCTATAAATGATTGAACTTGGAAATAAAAATGATATACTTGTGCAGATGGGGTTTCTATCCTATCCTGGAATGGGCTCTTGGGTAATAGTGAAGACACTTCCACTCAACATCAGACACATACTGTGCCTGACATTGAAATGATTTGATGGGAAATCTACTTGGAGTTTTACTCTACATCTAACTCGTATCACACCTGACATAGGAGTGCTAAGTACTGACAATGAAGTTAAAACATGATCTGTTAATAATACTCTATCCCATACAAAAGCAACCACAAAACGCATCCGACAATACAAGATGGAATTTTGGCCAGTAATCTGATATTTCATTTATACTGCCTAGTTTATTCATTTAAAAATATTTTACCTTGACCGATATAATGAAGCACTTAGGCATATATTAATAAAGTCACAAATATTTTAAATGTTGGTAAAACAGCCGCTTAAGAATAGATTAACTGTCATATCAACTCAAACAAATTAAACCCTGAAATTGCTTTCAAACTTTAAACATTATAAATAAACAGCTTACTTTTATTTATTTCAGAGTTTTAAGTTTCCATTTTGATCAACACCTGTCACTGTAATGGTAAGTTGGTGCTCTGTACAATAGGTGAAGAAACATAGAATCTGGAAATGCATTGTGTTTTATGAATTTGCAACAACCTGCATGTGTTTACATATAGGATAAATACCAGTGATGTACTGAGGCCAGGCACTAATAAAATGTCAGAAACTGTTAAAATTGTAATTACAAAACAGAAAACATTATTGCAATTAAGTGCATATTTGTAGTTCTAACACATCCTAAAGGCTCTAACTTGGAGCTAGCTGAACGTTTTAAATATTCAGACTCAACTGTCACTTCAGACAGCTAAGTCCCAGGACTCACAGAGAAAAGCTACACAGGCCTTCCAGGTCGCTTGTAACCCAAGATTCAACACAACAGGAAAATAAACCTACACACCAGTGTCAGAATACTGTTATGCTGCCTCTCTAATAGTTACAAACGGGAGCCTCATTAACCTTCTCAGCTTAACCTTTAAGGAATTGTACACAGAATTACTGAACCACTCCTGAAAATGCCATGTTTGTGGTGCTGACACAGTCATATAGAATCTACTGTCAGTAATAGCCCACAAAAATAACAGCAAACATTGACTGCTCACATTTTTCAATTAGATGGGGGTAGGTTGTCCAAGATAGTAGAACAAAGCATACTTCTTAGTATATTTAGTCAAGGTAGGTAAAGAAACATTGGGAGCAATAGTTTTCTTGGAGCACAGATTTAATAATGTACCAATTGTACTTGCAATTGCACAGTCTGGCGGGATTTTTGAATGACATCAAAGAGTCAAATGGACATAAAAGCCACTTCTTAAAGTATACATCTAATGAGAGGAGATCAAGAGCAAAGAGACACCCAGGCAGCAAACAGCATCCTATCAGTCAATTATACGGTTAAAAAATATTCAGGTTTGCACTCAATAGTCTTTTGGGTTTGGCATCACCAGTCTTTGATAGACCAAATGTCCCTTAAAATCAGGACGTTACCTTTATGTCCAATGTTTAGTCACAATAATATAAACTGGTAGATACATCACAGTTGAAAACATGATTTTATATGAACTGGATGCTGCAATCTCATATTTGCATGCATTCTGAAATACAAACAGAAAATGCTGGAGAAACTCAGGAAATCTGACAGCATCTGTGGAGAGAAACAGCATTAATGTTTCAGGTCCAATATGATTCTTTTTTAGAACACAAGAAAAATTACGAATTGAACATCTACCCCAAAGCCTCAGTGAGTACACAGGCTAATTATAGAGGCTAACTAACCAGCAAAAAAAGTCATCCAATAATTTTCGATTGCCTTACCTCTGCCTGTTGACATGCTGCCCTGCGCAAGAGATTGTCCCTAAATAATACATTAGAAGATATGTTAAAGGACTATATGGAATTACAGACGTTTTTATTGAAAGTACTGTTAGAAATCAATTTTAAAGAAATAACTGCAAACATTTGTGTGAAAATATCCCACCAGACTTAAACTTTTACCTTTAACTTTCTTATATTTTTAAGGTTCTTCAAAGTTGGGCAGAATAGTTAATGTTCCGGTACTAACTATAATATGTTATAATTTTTGTTCCAGTACAGAGCAGTTACATTATTAGGTAAAATCAAGTCAAATGTCTTGTGCTTTGTTTGTAATTCCTGCTTATTACACCTAAATTGCATGTCACAGCTGTCAATTTTAAACAAAATTACAATTGCATCATGCCTGAGGCAACATCGGTATTATAATACAATGAACTTTTGGCATCAATACTTAGCTTTCAGTCCTCTCTGAACTAAGTGACGTTAGTGACCTTGAACAACCAGCTCTCTGATAAATTTAGATTATTTGCCTTTTCATGCTTATTTCATTTACAGAGTCTCAGCCTACTTCATTTGATTTTAAGATCTTGGATTTGACGATTATCTGCTGTTATAAAAATAGTCTAAAATGAGTAACCAAAACTGTGGCAGATGGAGGTCAATGTGGAAAGTTTGAGGTGATCTACATCAAATCCGCCCCCGCCAAAAAATTCAAAAAGTAGGTGATTTGTTGGTAAGAGATGATCTATGGAATTAAGGGGAAGAGGGCAATATCTATATTAAATTGGTTTAATGATAGGAAGCAGAGGGTAGTAGTGAATTGGATGTTTTTAAGACTGACAGGTGGTTTGCAGTGACGTCCCACAAAAGTCAGTTTTGGGTTCATTCCTCCTTTACATTTTAATAAACAATCTATCCTGGTTGATAGGAACAATGATGCAAAATGCATACAGATGGCCTGAGACTTGGCAATAAGGTAGACAGTGGTGATGAAAGTTTATAGACTTCAGGATGGCACAGAAATGAAGGTGAAATGAACAAAAGCATGGTAGATGGAGGGCACAGTGGAGAACTGTGAAATTATATATTTTGGAAGGACAAATATTAAAAAAAATACACTCTGCATGGCACAATTTTAAAATGCACAGTTGAGCAGAGAAACCTTTGTACCCACATGCACACATCTTTAAAGGCTAGAGGCAATATTGATGTGCTGTTAAAGAAATCATGTGGGTTTATAAATAGAAATGTAGAATATAAAAGCGAAACAATCACACTAGAACTATACAAATCATTGATTAAGCCTCAACTGAAATGTAATGACCAATTTGCAACATGTATCAGAAAAGAAGGCCACAGAAAGAATGCAGAGAAGGTTGTTTAGGATGTTACCAAGGATGAAGGCGTTCCACTTATGTGGAAAGGTTGGAAAAATTAAACATATTTTTCTTCGTACACAGAAGGTGAATAGGTGGCCTACTAAACGTTTAAGATCATGAGAGGCTTTGATAGAGAAGACAGAGAATAAAACTACTCCCTCTGTTGAATGGCGCAATAATCAGAGGTCTCAGATTCATAGATATTCAGCAAAAGTTTTAGAGTGGAGACTACAATTTTGCTTAATTCACAGTTGGCAGGATCTCGAACGTTCTACTTGAAAAACATGGTCTATGGTAATTCCTTAAATGATTATAAAGAGTGCTGGACAGGTACTGGAACACGAGAAATGTAAAGTAGTACAGATAGAGAGTAGGGGAACTGTGACTAAATGCAGCTGCTCTTTCATAATGCCAGCAGGTGCACATTGGGCTGAATGGCCTTGTGTTGCACTGTAAACTGCTCTAATTCTGACAAGGTCAAAATCTGAAATACACTACACATCATATCTCCCTAATCCAACACCCGCTGGTCCAGCAACCTCTTTGGTTCGTCATTCTCAGTAATTTTGGATTTTCCTGTTGTGGCATCTGAGGCTCTGCTTTGATCTTCATTTTTAGTACTTTTGGTTACACTTTGTCCAGTTGGGTGACCTAAACCCATTTGTTGTTGTCCAACTGAATAACCACTCATCCATTAGGCAAGTGATTGACACAAGTCAAGGTTAGGCCTTTTTCTTTTTAAAAAAAAGTGTTTATACGTTGAATACACTTGGCCTCCCTCAGTATGGCAAATTCTCTGATCTAGTTAAGGTGCCAAGACTGACAGATTAGGGCAATACCACATGTACCCAAAAAAAAGGGAATCAAATTCCATAAGAAATTATAAATGACAATTAGTTGTACTGCTGGAAAGGACTAGTTCATAGGGTTATGTGGAAAAAGCAGTGATATGGAGTTTAAAATGTTGGTCCAGCATGTTGGGCTGACTATCCTACTTCTGTCGAGTAAAATTCTATAATTCTATAAACGTTTTCTTAAGTGGGCACTCTAAATTGTAAAAGATCAGAGGGTCTGCAGGTACATAAACCTTAAGTGCTAATTTAATGGTACAAAAGTAATTTAAAAATTCAACATAATGTTACTCTTTAACATAAAGGATTTATAATACAAACAGAAGAAATTATTCTTCGAGTGTTCAGACGAAATCTAGAGTATTACGTTCAGCTTTGTGAACTGAGAAGAGTATATGGTCTTTGGAGGGAGCACGGTATTAATTCACTAGACTACTAGGGCTTAAAGACATTCTCTTGAGAATGGAAAATGATTTGTTTGACGTGCTCGAACTGATAAAAATAAAACTCAGTACAGTCAATGCTGAGAAGCTACGTCCTCCAGTCAGGTGTGGAAGTCAGAACTGTAGGGCCCATTCTTAAAATTAGAGCTAAGGTACTTGAGAAACAAATTAAAAAGTACTTTTACACCACATGGAAATTATGGAATTCTCTACTTCAAAAGGTCATGTATTTAGATTCAAGTGAAATTTTGAAAACTGAAATAAATTGGTAAGAGAGAGCGATTTATTTGTTAAAAAGTAAGTAAATGAAGTTGAGTTACTAAGCAGCCACAATCTAAATGAATAGTGAAACAGGCTGAAAGGTCTACTTCTGGTCTTGTGTCTCCACTCAATGACTGTCCCCGGAGGTTTACAGCCCACCCACTTCACATCATTCTCTTCTGCTAAGATGTACAATTGTCAAATTCCTACCTGAATCTAAAACCCCTAAAAAGGTTATTATGTCACCCAGTCTATCTATACCTGCGACCATGGCCTGTAGCTTAAAACAGCCTCCTAAAATTACGACTACATAGCAAGCATGCAATACTGGTTAGATTCTAGTTTTTATTACATGATCCACATAGACTTCAGTAAGGCATTTGACAAGGTTCCGCACTGTGGACTGGTCAGCAAGGTTAGGTCACATGCATTATGGGGAAAATTAGCCATTTGGATACAGAACTGGCTTGAAGGTGGTGCTGGGTTGCTTTTCAGACTGGAGGGCTGTGAGCAGCGGTGTGTCAGAAGGATCAGTGCCAGGTCTCTGCTTTTCATCACTTATATAAATGATTTGACTATGAACATAGGAGGTAAGGTAAGTTTGCAGATGACAACAAAATTGAAGATGTAGCGGACACCGAAGAAGGTTACCTCAGAGTGCAATGGGATCTTGATCAGATGGGCCAACGTGCCGAGGTGTGGCAAATGGAGCTGCAGTTTGGAAAGGCAAATCAGGGCAGGACTTATACACTTAACGGTAAGGTCCTGGGGAGTGTTGCTGAACAAAGAGACTTTGAAGTGCCAGGTAGACAGCATAGTGAAGGCATTTGGTGTGCTTGACGTTATTGGTCAGTGCTTTGAGTATAGGACTTGGGAGGTCATGTTGTGGCTGTACAGGGCACTGGTTTTGAATACTGTATGCAATTCTGGTCTCCAATACTGTATGCAATTCTGGTCTCCCTGCCATAGGAAGGATGTTGTGAAACTTGAGAGGGTTCAGAATAGGTCAACAAGGGTGTTGCCAGGGTTGGTGGGTTTGAGCTATAGGGAGAGGCTGAATAAACTGGGGCTATTTTTCCCCTTGAGTGACAGAGGCTGAAGGGTGACCTTATAGACGTTTATAAAATCATGACGAGCATGGATAGGATGAAAAGACAAGGTCTTTTCCCCAGCTTGGTGGAGTGGGGGGGTTTCCCAAAACTGGAGGGCATAGGTTTAAGGTGAGAAAAAGATTTAAAAGCCTCCTAAGGGGCAATGTTTTCATAGAGGGTGGCACGTGTATGGAATGACTTGCCAGAAGAAGCGATGGAGGCTGGTACAATTACAACATTTAAAAGACATCTGGATGGGTACATGAATAGGAAGAGTTGAGGGATATGGGCCAAATGCTGGTACATGGGACTGGATTAATTTAGGGTATCTGGTCAGCACAGACAAGTTGGACCAAAGGGTCTGTTTCCATGCTGTACAGCTCGGTGACAGTGGTTGTGACTGATAACGCTTTAATTCTTTTTCTCCAGTTTCTATAGCTCACATACAAGAACGTAGTACATATTGAATGACTCCAAAGAGTACATTGGTTCTATCTCAAGTGCATATTATAGTTAGACAGGAGTGATGCTAAGTTTGTATTATACAGTAACATGCTTTAGCTGATGTCCCGGGTTATGCATTTTACAGCTGCTGCATCAGATACCTTGTGTTACAGCAGTCTCAGTGAACGAGCAGTTTCTAGCCCCAGTCCTGGGGAAAAGGTGGCTTCTAGTCCCTGTCCCTTTTTATGATATGTTCACTCACGGGATATGGCTATCACTGGCTGGCCAGCATTTATTGCCCGTCCCTAGTTGCCCTTTAGATGTTGGTGATGAGCTGCCATGTGGTCTGGGTCCACCTACAATGTCCTGAAGAAGGAAATTCCAGGGTTTTTACCCAACTGCAGTGAAGGAACAACGTGCAGGTGGTGGTCCCAGTTAAAATGCCGTTTTTATCCCCACCCCCACCACACACACCCCGGTCCCGGTCAAAGGCCGGGCTCTATCCTCCCCGGTTGAAGGATTCTCTAATACCGGTATCTCCTGTGCACCCAGTGCGCTCCCCAGCTCAGTCCGCAAACCCCGGCCGCTGTTTTCTTCCAGTGATTGCGCAACGTCTTTAACACTTTAGCCATTCCCTTGGTTCCAGATCCCGGCACCGATTTCACGCAAAATAAACCACTTTTAATCAACTCAGCAAATCCGGAAATGAAGCTTCCTCCTGTTCACATGGAGACCGGTTCCGTGTATAAAGTGGTCCGGCCACCAACAAACCCGCTTTCACACCCGTTCCGCTAATCAATCCCCAATAACATTCAGGTGCAAACTAACAGTGCCATACTTATGAAAACTTACTTTGTTTGTATATTAATATTTTTACAACGAGAGAATTTTGTTCCGGATGGGAAAGGTTCTCAGTTCATGGAGGAAGTTACACGAAAACATCAGAAAACCATGAACAACACTCTATACAGTAGCTGCACTAACTGTGTTGGCCCTACTGAGCACAGCTACTTCCATATTCCTATAATATCCTCTTCTTCTTTGGGTAGGGGCCATATCCCCGACTGTCATTAAGTACTCTTGTTGCCACCACATCTAACTTACATAGAACAAAATAGGTGGAAATCCCCTCAGGCTTTACTTCTCCGGTTTTCAGGCTGACACAATTATAGTTAAACAGGAGTGATGCTAAGTTTGTATTATACAGTAACATGCTTTAGCTGATGTCCCGGGTTATGCATTTTATAGCTGCTGCATCAGATACCTTGTGTTACAGCAGTCTCCGTGAACGAGCAGGTTCTAGCCCCAGTCCTGGTTAAAGGGTGGCTTCTAGTCCCTGTCCCTTTTTATGATATGTTCACTCATGGGATTTGGATATCACTGGCTGGCCAGCAATTAAATTATGGACACAATTTAATTATGTCATGACAAAAAAAAAACAAAATCCATTTAAAATTATTTTAAACAAATTCAAATCTGTAATTCGAAACAATACACCAACAATGTTGCAAGATATTGTAAGTAGGGGTGAAAATTGATTCAGAGATAGTGGGAACTGCTGATGCTGGAGAATCTGAGATAACAAGGTGTAGAGCTGGATGAACACAGCAGGCAAAGCAGCATCAGAGGAGCAGGAAAGTTGACGTTTCAGGTCTGGACCCTTCTTCAGAAATGGGAGAGGGATTCTGAAATAAATAGGGAGAGAGGGGGAGGTGGATGGAAGATGGATAAAGGAGCAGATAGGTGGAGAGGAGACAGACAGGTTAAAGAGGCGGGGATGGAGCCAGTAAAGGTGAGCGTAGGTGGGGAGTTAGGGTGGGGATAGGTCAGTCCAGGGAGGACGGACAGGTCAAGGAAGCGGGATGAGGCTGGTAGGTAGGAGCCCCACCACCCCCGGCACTTTTCCCTGCAACCGCAGGAAGTGCTACACCTGCCCCTACACCTCCCCCCTCACCCCCATCCCAGGCCCCAAGAAGACTTTACACATCAAACAGATGTTCACCTGCACATCTGCTAATGTGGTATATTGTATCCGCTGTTCCCGATGTGGCCTCCTCTATATCGGGTAAACCAAGCGGAGGCTTGGAGACCGCTTCGCGGAACACCTATGCTTGGTTCGTGACAAACGACTGCACCTCCCAGTCGCGAACCATTTCAACTCCCCCTCCCACTCCTTGGACAACATGTCCATCCTGGGCCTCCTCCAGTGGCACAACGATGCCACCCAAAGGTTGCAGGAACAGCACCTCATATTTCACTTGGGAACCCTGCAGCCCAATGGTATCAATGTGGACTTCAAAATCTCCCCTCCCCCGACCGCATCCCAAAACCAGCCCAACTCGTCCCCACCTCCCTAACCTGTCCATCCTTCCTCCCACCTATCCACTCCTCCCACCTCAAGCTCCACCCCCACCTCCTACCCACCAGCCTCACCTCCACTCAAAACCTCCATGCAACAGTCCAACGCATCCAAGGCTTTGTATTCATAAGTTCTTTTGGCATTATACCTGCAGATGTGCCTTTAAGTCAAGTATGCTCGAGACCACATTTGGAGATCACGTTTGGAAAGTAGCACAAAATGTTGTGAATAACAAATACTTAACAAGGTTTTGCAGTCCTTAAGCAGGCTTTCACATTCCATACCTAATGAGTTTATCTTAGAGAGCACTGTTGCTGTACCTCATTAATCCAGCCACTACAGTAATTCCGTTAAATGAAGAGGAGATAACAGTACCTAAGCTATTTTGTAATTAATAAAGACAAACAGTGGTTGCTCTATGCAAATAAAGTAAATCCATCCTGTTAACAGCTTCACTGGGAAAGAGACATTAGTAATCAGTAATCAATTAGCAATCAGCTGAAATCTGTGTAACTAGGTGGTGGAGCAAGGCTTGAATGCAATCCAACAATTCAAATGTCCCTTTAAAACTTTTACTCCAGTTTCTTTTTGCAAAATATTCAGCTGTTATCGTAGGATCTTACAGCTTTGAAGGAGACCGTTCTGTTCATCATGCCAGTGCTGGCTCGGAGTTTTCCAATTAGACTTAGAGAGTCACACTTCCTTCATTTTACAACTTCTCTCTTTCAAGAATTTGCCAATTTCTTTTTCAAAATTATTTTTGAAGCTGCTTCCACCAGCCTTCCAGGCAGATCATAACTGATTACACAGAGTCTTTTATTTTCGTTTACTTGGCCTTTTTTTTTGCTGATTATTTGAAATCTGTGTCCTCTGGTTACCAACTGTTCCTGCCACAGGGAATAGTTTCTCCTATTTAATCTATCAATTTTTATGATTTTTGGAAGCCTATATTAAATCTCTCTTTCACCGTCGCTGCTCTAAGGAGAACAAACACAATGTCATTCGTCCCTCTACTTAACTGAAGCTGCTATCTGATATTCTTGCTGCCTCTCAGTATCTGACATTCCAATGAATTCTCACCTACTAAGGTGTTTTGCTGAATTTTATTATAGAAAATTTACATACTTTAAATTCTCCTGTTTTGTAATGTGGGAATGAGCCTGTGAGTATGCCCAGATGTCAAGTCTCTGACATACTTTGAGGAGGAAGCAATAGAGCGAGGTTCATCGTGGAGGCTTTTGGGAGCAGAAGTACCGTGGGCTTGTTGTTGTTGGATTGTTTTGATAGAGTTTTTTGCTTCTCTGCTTCTTGTGGGGTCAAAGATAATCTTGCAGTCAGTAAATCTGTTATAGCATTTTATCGTCTGTCATCAACTTTCTTTTTCTTTTCTTTGCAAAATGAGATACAGGAAGAAGAGCCAGATAAAGAGGCAGATGTGACAAGTGCCTTTACTTCAGGGAAAGATGATGATTGTTGCCTGAAACAGGCGCAGGCCATGAATGTACTCTCAGAAACTGAGGATTTAAAGTGAAGGCTCAAGAAATGAACTTTGAAGAATTTGTTGGCCTCATTTTTTTGTTTAGAAAGGATTCTTTCAGATTGTAAAATGATGTTGAGCTAGTGAGGACATCTTCCAGCATTTGTAGCAGGACGTTACACATTAAAGCGACTTATCTCAGTGCCAAATTGTAATGTGGTCTCGAGCATACTTGACTTAAAGGCACATCTGCAGGTATAATGCCAAAAGAAATTATGAATACAAAGCCTTGGATGCATTGGACTGTTGCATGGAGGTTTTGAGTGCCAGATTAGAGAGTTTGGTGGATTCCAGCCTCTGATCTACTGGGATTGGATCCAGACAAGCATATGTCAGGGCTTCCCTTGGATGAGGTTGTCTGAGGTGCAGATGAACGCAAAGGGACAGGTGGTCTGAGGAGCATTTGTTTTAATGCGAGAAGTGTAGTAGGCAAGGCAGATGAATTTAGGGCTTGGATTAGTACCTGGGAGTATGTTGTTATTGCTATTACTGAGACTTGGTTGAGGGAAGGGCAAGGTTGGCAACTAAATATCCCAGGATATAGATGCTTCAGGCGGGATAGAGAGGGAGGTAAAAGGGGTGGAGGAGTTGCATTACTGGTCAAAGAGGATATCACAGCTGTGCTGAAGGAGGGCACTATGGAGGACTCGAGCAGTGAGGCAATATGGGCAGAGCTCAGAAATAGGAAGGGTGCAGTAACAATGTTGGGGCTGTACTACAGGCCTCCCAACAGCGAGCGTGAGATAGAGGTACAAATATGTAGACAGATTATAGAAAGATGTAGGAGCAACAGGGTGGTAGTGATGGGAGATTTTAATTTTCCCAACATTGACTGGGATTCACTTAGTGTTAGGGGTTTAGCTGGAGCAGAATTTGTAAGGAGCATCCAGGAGGGTTTTCTAGAGCAGTATGTAAATAGTCCAACTCAGGAAGGGGCCATACTGGACCTGGTGTTGGGGAATGAGCCCGGCCAGGTGGTTGAAGTTTCAGTAGGGGATTACTTTGGGAATAGTGATCACAATTCCGTAAGTTTTAGAATACTGATGGACAAAGACGAGAGTGGTCCGAAAGGAAGAGTGCTGAATTGGGGGAAGGCCAACTATAGCAAAATTCGGCAGGAGCTGGGGAATGTAGATTGGGAGCAGCTGTTTGAAGGTAAATCCACATTTGATATGTGGGAGGCTTTTAAAGAGAGGTTGATTAGAATGCAGGACAGACATGTAGCTGTGAAAATGAGGGATAGAAAGGGCAAGATTAGGGAAGCATGGATGATAGGTGAAATTGTGAAACTAGCAAAGAGGAAAAAGGAAGCATACATAAGGTCTAAGTGATTGAAAACAGATGAAGCTTTGGAAGAATATCGGGAAAGTAGGACCAATCTGAAACGAGGAATTAAGAGGGCTAAAGGGGGTCATGAAATATCTTTAGCAAACAGGGTTAAGGAAAATCCCAAAGCGTTTTATTCATACATAAGGAGCAAGAGGGTAACTAGAGAAAGGGTTGGCCCACTGAAGGACAAAAGAGGGAAGTTATGCGAGGAGTCAGAGAAATTGAGTGAGATTCTTAATAAGTACTTTGCGTCGGTATTCACTGAGGAGAGGGACATGACGGATGTTGAGGTTAGGGATAGATGTTTGATTACTCTAGGTCAAGTCGGCATGAGGAGGGGGGAAGTGTTGGGTATTCTAAAAGGCATTAGGGTGGACAAGTCCCCAGGTCCGGATGGGATCTATCCCAGGTTTCTGAGGGAAGTGAGAGAGGAAATAGCTGGGGCCTTAACAGATATCTTTGCAGCATCCTTGAGCATGGGTGACGTCCTGGAGGACTGGAGAATTGCTAATGTTGTCCCCTTGTTTAAGAAGGGTAGCAAGGATAATCCAGGTAATTATAGACCAGTGAGCCTGACGTCAGAGGTGGGGAAGCTGCTGGAGAAGATACTGAGGGATAGGATCTATTTACATTTGGAAGAAAATGGGCTTATTAGTGATAGGCAGCATGGTTTTGTGCAGGGAAGGACATGTCTTACCAACTTGATGGAATTCTTTGAGGAAGTGATAAAGTTGATATATGAGGGAAGGGCTGTGGATGTCATATACATGGACTTCAGTAAGGCGTTTGATAAGGTTCCCCATGGTAGGCTGATGGAGAAAGTGAAGTCGCATGGGGTTCAGGGTATACTAGCTAGATGGATAGAGAACTGGCTGGGCAACAGGAAACAGAGAGTTGTAGTGGAAAGGAGTTTCTCAAGATGGAGAACTGTGACCAGTGGTGTTCCACAGGGATCCATATTGGGACCACTGTTGTTTGTGATATACATAAATGATCTGGAGGAAGGTATAGATGGTTTGATTAGCAAGTTTGCAGATGACACTAAGATTGGTGGAGTAGCAGATAGTGAAGGGGACTGTCGGAAAATGCAGCAGAATATAGATAGATTGGAGAGATGGGCGGAGAAATGGCAGATGGAGTTCAATCCAGGCAAATGCGAGGTGATGCAGTTTGGAAGATCCAATTCAATTGCGAACTATACGGTAAATGGAAAAGCCCTGGGGAAAATTGATGCACAGAGAGATCCGTGTTCAGGTCCGTTGTACCCTGAAGGTGGCAACACAGGTCGATAGAATGGTCAAGAAGGCATACGGCATGCTTTCATTCATCGGACGGGGTATTGAGTACAAGAGTCGGCAGTTTGTAGGACTTTGTATAGGACTTTGGTTCGACCGCATTTGGAATTCTGCGTACAGTTCTGGTCGCCACATTACCAAAAGGATGTGGATGCTTTGGAAAGGGTGCAGAGGAGGTTCACCAGGATGTCGCCTGGTATGGAGGGCGCTACCTATGAAGAGAGGTTGAGTAGATTAGGATTATTTACATTAGAAAGACGGAGGTTGAGGGGGGACCTGACTGAGGTCTACAAAATCATGAGAGGTATAGACAGGGTGTTGTGGATAAAGGTACCACCAGCTGGTATATCAATAAACAAAGCAGTATTAGGTCTTGGGCCACATTAATTGACCTTAACCATAAAGTGTTTGATGCATTGCTGTTGCCTTCAGCACCATATTCCAACACCTGTAGGAAAAGTATGCTGACTACAGTTTGAAGTTTTCTTTCAGGGAAGGCAATGGCCTAGCGGTATTATCACCAGACTATTAATCCAGAGAATCAGGAAGTGTCCTGGGGACCTGGGTTTGAATCCCACCATGGCAAATTGTGAAATTTGAATTCAATTAAAAAAAAATCTGGAATTCAAAATCTACTGATGACCATGAAATCATTGCCAATTGTTAGGAATGGTTGAGTGGGGGTGGTCAACCTGGTGAAGCCAAGCTGTTCCAGTACAGTTACAACACTGGCATCTACCTGACAATGTGGAAAATTTCCCAAATATGTCCTGTACATAAAAAGCAGGATAAATCCAACCCGGCAAATTCAACTCTCAATCATCAGTAAAGTGATGAAAGGTGTCATCAACAGTACTATCAAGCATCACCTGCTCAGCAATAACCTGGTTAGTGATGCCCAATTTGGGTTCTGCCAGGACAACTCAGCTCCTGCCCTCATTACAGCCTTGATTCAAACATGGACAAAACAGCCGAATTCCAGAGGTGAGGTAAGAGTGACAGCCCTTGATATCAAGACTGCATTCGACCGAGTGTGGCATCAAGAAGCCCTGGCAAAACTGGAATCAATGGGAATCTGGGGGCAAATTCTCTGATGCTTAGAGTCATACCTGACATATAGAAAGATGGTTGTGGCTGTTGCAGGTCAGCCATCTCAGCTCCAGGACATCTCTGCAGGAGTTCCTCAGGGTAGTGTCCTAGGCCCAACCATCTTCAGCCGCTTCATCAATGACGTTCCCTCCATCATAAGGTCAGAAGTAGGGATGTTTGCCAATGATTGCACAATGTTCAGCACCATTCACGACTCCTCAGACACTGAAGCAGTCCATGTCCAAATGCAACCCATGACCACTTCCATCTAAAAGGAGAAGGGCAGCAGTAATATGGGAAGACCACCACCTTCAAATTTCCCTCCAAGCCACTCACCATCCTTACTTGGAAATAAATTGCTGTTCCTTCATTGTTGCTGGGTCAAAATCCTGGAATTCCCTCCCAACAAGGACAATACCCAGGGCTGGGCTGACAAATGGCAAGTAACATTCACACCACAGAAATGCCAGGTTATGACCATCACCAATAAGAGAAAATCTAACCAGCGTCCCTTGACATTCAATGGTGTCACCATCACTGAATTCCCCCACTGTCAAAGTCCTGGGGGGGTTATCATTAACCAGAAACTCAACTGGACCACATAAACACAATGGCTACAAGAGCAGGTCAGACACTAGGACTACTGCGGCGG
This sequence comes from Rhincodon typus, assembly GCF_021869965.1. NCBI lineage: Eukaryota > Metazoa > Chordata > Chondrichthyes > Orectolobiformes > Rhincodontidae > Rhincodon > Rhincodon typus. The sequence goes on along the minus strand of NC_063349.1, from coordinate 22,336,888 downwards.
GTAACACACCTCCCAACTCACCAAAACCTGTCCACCATCTACAAGGCACAAGGAGTGTGATAAATGCTCCCCACTTTCCTGGATGAGTGCAGCCCTCAAGAAGCTCGATACCATCCAGGACAAAGCAGCTCACTTGATTGGCACTACATCAATAAGCATCCACTCCCTCCACCACTGACGCTCAGTAGCAGCATTGTGTACTATCTACAAGATGCACTGCGGAAATTCACCAAAGATCCTCAGACAGCACCTTCCAAACCCACGACCACTTCGATCTAGAAGGACAAGGGCAGATGGGAACACCATCACCTTCAAATTCCCCTCCAAGCCATCCTTACTTGGAAATAAATTGCTGTTCCTTCACTGTCGCTGGGTCAAAATCCTGGAATTCCCTCCCAAAGGGCATTGTAGGAGGACTTCAACGGTTCAAAAAGGCAGCTCAACACCACCACTAGAGATGGGCAATAAATGCTGCCCAGTCAACGATACCCACATCTCACAAATGAATAAAAAAAAGCATACCCAAATAGTACGATGTGTAGCTCTGATTCACTGCCGACTTGTAGCATTGCTCAAAAGATTTAAACATGTTCCTTTTCTCACTTGCTAATGGAACCTGTGCAATTAGCACATGCCATCTTTTGGGAATGTTTTGCATTGACTTTCTGGTTTGTTCTTAGATCTGCACTTTCTCCTGTTAAATCCAGAAGAGATCATCTTTCGTAACTTTTTTTCCCCCAAAGTCTTTGCTTGCCTTCATTGGTCTTTTTATCATCATGGTATTTTTGCTATGATATTGTTGGTCTTGCTGCCACCACTTCCTTCCTCATCAGTCAAACATGTTGGCATAAAGAATCCTGTTGCCATGAAGAAAGAAGTCATCATGTTCAAAGGGAAAATATTTGCAAGTCTCTGAGATAAATATTTTACATTGAATTGTACTGGTGATTAGATTAGTGCTTGCAAAGCCCTCCTCGTTAGAACATTCACCCTCCTTAATAATGGACCTGTAGTAGAGCATAAACATATCTAAAGTGAAAACAAAGCAACTTTTCAACCTCAAGTTTGAATTGAAATATTGTACCATCCTGATTAAACACCTGAAAAGGTAACTTGCACTCCTCTGCACATTGACATTTGACTGACATTTAAGAAATGTAAGATTTATTTGAATTCTTATCAGAAGAAACAGGAAAGTGAACACTAGAGATTAAAGATGTCAGCACTCCATCACAGCAGCATTAAAAGGAGGGAAAAGGATTAATTAAATCTGAAAATAGAATGTACAAAATAATTGAGAAGATATGTGGGAGAGTTTTAGCTATGAACAAAATTTTCCTTCCAACAAGCTTTGGAAATGTAGTAAAGCATGAACGACAGCTGGTAAGGCATCAAAGTAGACCACAATTTCCTGAATGCAGCCAGGCCATCGCAAGCTATGTTCAGGGCAGACAGATTTACAAAAAAAAAAGCCTCAAACGTACACTTGCTTCATTATCCACATAAGCACAAGGCCAAAGGTTACCATTTAATATCTTTACCAACATGGTAAAAGCAGACATCCAGTACAGAAAATCTGTCCCCTTGCCACATGCCCACAATATTGGGTACTTCATCAATGTAAATGTAAAATCAGAAGATCTGATATTGCCAATTTTACATGATCAGTCAGCATCAGAATTAACTTCATTTCATCACTAAACTCTTTCTTCTAAAGTGTTTAAGTTACTTATATTAAATAGTCCTCCTCACTTTTCCAAACCATGGAAGCAACTTTGTTGCCAACTGGTATTTGGTGAACCGTGCTGCTCCCAATAACTTTGCTAAGGTGAGGAGACAATTTGACAAATTACACTGACAGCAAAATGGTTATTGTCTCTGAAAAAAAGTGTAATAGTGTTAGAATCTGCTTAAATATTTGTTATAAGTAGGTCCATTCTGTGCTGGCACAGCAGTATTTCACACCGGCAGCATGTCTTGCTCACGCAGGACCATGGAATTGAAGTTCACTGAAAAACACATTCAGAAAAACAACAGTGTGGCTTGCCCACTATCTTATATTTACATTACTTGAACTATTGAGTCATTCTCTTCTTTAGGGGAGACAAAATTAGATGTTTAATGCTTCACTGGAGAAGCTCATAGTATATTAAATTTAGTTTGCAGTGACTTCCATGAATTATTTCTACATTATACCCAGCTCATATCAGAGATAGAAAGAACTGTCAATGCTGGAGTCAGAGATAACACAGTGTGGAGCTGGAGGAACACAGCAGGCCAGGCAGCATCAGAGGAGCAGGAAAGTTGACGTTTCGGGTTGGGATTTCTGAAGAAAGGTCCCAAACCAAAACATCAACTTTCCTACTTCTCTGATGCTGCCTGGCCCGTGTTCCTCCAGCTTCACACTGTGTTAATCCAGCTCAAATGTCATGTCTGTACCAATTGACCTCCTGTTGTCATACTACTCTCACATTTATTGCATCAACTTTTTCCTGTTATAAATTATTATATTCACATTTATTATCAATCTGCTTACGTGAAAATGTACAGTTAAAATGTATGATGTGCAACAAAAGCTAATATGTCTTTGAAATGGATGAACAATAAATTTTACAAACTGGCTCCTAGAGACCACATGTGGATACAAGTGGTACTGGGACAAGACTGAAGAATCACAACAGACCCTTTGGAATTCAATGAACACCTCTAAAGGTAAACAGAAACTCCTTGACAATGGCTTTCCTGGAGGGGTGAATAGCTCTTAACAACTCAATAAAAGTCTGAAAGAATGAGACCCATTCGAGTTATTGGCTAAAACAGTTAAAAACTTAATTACCTGTACTAATACAATGACTAATATGATACAACAGTTTGGGATAATGGCCACATTTTTAGTTTTAAACTATATAGAAGTCTGACTCTGATCAGCCATTTTGTGCCAAGCTCTGTAGAGAACCTTCGGAGAACCTCAAGCCATCACTTCCAGCTGAACTGTGAATAGCATTTGAGGATTGGTATTTCTATTTGCTACCTGGAATTGGAGAGGAAGTTACCCAGAACCCCACCGTGTTCTCTCGTAAAGGAATCCAAAGAGTCTTCAAGTCCTGGTAGAACCAGTAAAGAAACAGGCACCTTACTTGTTCCCTGAGCTGCTATACCAACTGAGTCCATCAACAAACAAAAAAATCTAACTATTCGACAGCAGAAGCCATTTCAACTGATGAATCTGACTTGACAGTTTAACCCTTTCACTTTAGGAAGATTACCTCCAAGCAGGTCAGGCCTACAGCAATATACAGACTGATCTTATTTTCATCTTCATAGGTACCCTTACTTAAAATCTTTGTATTTTAGCTAAAAATTTAATCACTTTTTAACTTAAGGAACATTCAGCAAACTTTTGTTTCATAAAGCTGCGCTATTTGTTTTTAAAATTAAACACAAAAACTAAAATGGGGCTATGTACCGGGTTACACAAATTCTTACTTCACAAACTACTCTGACCACATACCTAGTGTGCGATCATGACATCTGCTAAATGTTGTCACCCTACAATTACACCTTTCATTGGCTTTACCAACTTTGCCTTCTACTTCCACTGTGATCAGTCCCCTAATAGTGCGTGGCTGTCTTGTTTTCCAGCTGATAAACTCTCCATGCTCTCGGCAGCATCACTGTAATTGTAATGTCTATTGTTATAATATAAACACAGAGGCCAATAACAATTTTGCTCCTGTGTCACAGTTGTTGTTAACTTTTTTCTGAGATACTTTGAAAGGTATTAGAATGGCCACCCCCACCTTAATGGATTTGTATTCAAGTTCTTTCCCCATAGAAATCAGAATACAAGGTCATTTCTCCCAATCAAGATGTTTTTCAGGAATTCACCTTACGCCTGAAACCTCATCTCTCACTTTTCAGCACATTCTATCTTGCCTTATGATAAATGGGTTATTTTAAACATAAGCACTTGGTAAACTTCAGCATTCATGAAACTATCTAGTTCATGATCCAAAATGCAGTTTGTGCAAAGTTTTTTTTTAAAAATGAAGTCAGCCCTATTTTCCAAGCACCCTCAGTTCTCCAGATACAGTTCTTTATTGTGTCAACCCTGCTTTTCTAAGGTATCTACTACATACTTCTCAGGCACCTTTTCCACTATTTCATAGTTTTCTTGCTGTGTCTAATGAACTTCCTAATACAGGCCCTGGCACAATGATGTTTATTTGCTAAAAGAACTTCTGAAAGATGCACCAAACAGTCTTGAATTTAAAACATTAGAATGGCTGTATCAAAGTATACCACCTGACCTATCCAGACACCTTATATCGCTTTGACATTCTAATATGGCCTCTGATTATTGTGATGGATGCAGAAATCTAAAAACGCCTGTCCATAAATCTCTAGGACTATATTCCTAACATAATCTTCCAATTGACAGCATCCTCCAATGCTGACCTCACCGAGAGGCTGCACAGCAAGAAGGTAACTCATTTCCAAGGAATAAAAATGTAATTGCATCAGAGGCAGTTCAGAGAAGGTTCAACAGCTTAATTTTTGAGATAAAGTCTTAGGAGGAGAGATCAAGCAGTTTAGGCCTATACTCACTATACACACATGAAACGAGGTCTAATTGAGTATACAATAGCTAAAGGCAATTGGTAAAGTAGATGTAGAGCAGATGTTTCCTTTTGTGGGGCAATCTAGAATGAGAGGTCATAGTTTTAGGCTAATGGATGGCAAATTTAAAACAGAGGAGGAGGAATGACTTCTTTCAAAGGGTCATGAATCTATGGAAGTCACTAGTCCAGCCATGATAGTGTTGAACGGCAGAGCAGCTTCAAGGGGTTGAATTGCCTACTCCTGCTCTTTGTTCTTATGGTTAGGGAGGCCCAAATATCACTTCAAACCTATGTCCAGTACTTGCCTACCAGAATTTACAGAAACCTTGACCATAAATAGCAAAGTTTATTTTGTTGATTTGATTAACTTAATTAAAACAGTTAAAATCTTTAGTCAGAATGTCAAAAATTGACCCTAGTCTGTGCAACATCACAGGTGATCTTTTATTATAATAAAATCATTATACAATATATAAAGTTGTTTGTGAAAAACTGGCCTGTGCTTTGGTGACCATTCTCACCATCCACAGTGCTTTATCCAGTTTCCTCTCCTGTGCACATCAATTCCAAGGATTGGATCCTGAATCCTACCCCTGAAGGACACCATTCATTAGACCTGAACTGGTCCTTTTAAAAAGAGCTACTCAACTATTGCCAATCTTGCCTCTTTAATTACGCAATTGCAAATCTTCCTCTTCTTGTGGAAGAATCATCTTTTCCAGAAGATTACTGACTATCTCTGCAAGCTCCCATATCTATGATGACAACTTCAGGCTGATTGGTTACCTCAGAACCAAATCACCTCTCCCCACTACCTTATAAAAGACATTTTGCCATTCATGTACTCTCTCAGTATTCCATTATCATTTGTCATTAATGTCAAAATCCAATGCTTTCCTTATGCTCCAGACAGAATTACATGCACAACAAGTTAATTTAGCCAACAGATATATATTGCTAATTCTGTAGTTCTGTGACCAGGACAAACCAACTAAAACTTAAGTTTAATTGTGAAGATGATATAGTAAAATCAATATTGATTCTATTTGTGAATGGAACAACATTGAGAACTATATATTTACATTGGCCTTCTGGAAACTCTGGCTCCCGGAACTGTGCAGCTTGAGCCCCAAATGAGCATCATCTCCCCCTCCCTCCATCCTCTTCCTTCTCATTCACCCTCTCCCTCACTTTCTCCTTTTCCATTGCTTCGCTCTTCGCTCCTCACTTCCTCCTATTCCCTCCTCCGCAGCCGCTGCTGTTCCTGCTCCCGCCCTTTTAATGCTCCGCCTCCATTGGCCGATGAGTTGCTACCCGGAGCAGGCGAAAGCTTCCTATTGGTCTAAAGAATAAAATGGAACGAAAGGTGTAAGAAACAATATGCGGAGGGCGCGAGGAGAGAAAAACACAGCAACCAGAGAGAGAAAGGGATGAAAGTCAGAGAAAAACAGCAACACGAGAGAGAGAAGGTGAAAGTCAGAGAGAA
>NC_063349.1:22293373-22330380 GCF_021869965.1 Rhincodon typus | reverse complement strand
ATTCTGCTCCTCTGATGCTGCTTGGCCTGCTGTGTTCATCCAGCTCTACACCTTGTTATCTCAGATTCTCCAGCATCTGCAGTTCCTGCTATCTCTGAAACAATATTTGAGAAGTAGTTAGACTTGAAATATTCTACAAGTCTAAGCCCAATGTTTGATAACTAGTGTGGAAACAGTGAAGGGGTTCTTTCCATGTTGCAAAACTCTGTGACTCTAAAACTGACCTTATTTTGTTTTGAAATTCCTGTCAATGCTTTCAAACAATACACACTTTAAACTTCTAAATCAAAGTCCCCTTGTTGCATTATGTCATTTAGGACATAACTATATTAACTTGTACAGCTGCTGTTTGCTAACAATTGAATTCCAGTGTCTGACAGGCATGAAGACAAGACTGAGAGAGTAAATGTATATGCTTGAATTTCTAGAAAGCCTTCAATAACATGTTATAGGCACAAAAACAACATGCAGGTTTTGTAGGGTCAGGAACACGGTAACAAAATGAAATAAAAGATGGATACAAAACAAAAAAAAAAGTTTAGGAGCTGAGTAAAGTTTTGCAGACTGACACAAATTGGGAAATGGTACCCTACAGGGATTCATGCTAAGGCCACTGTGTTCCCCGTGTATATCTATATCTATATATCTATATATACATACATGTATGTTTGCTCTTAGGAATTATAAATATGACAGGAATATTCTGATGATGACAAGTTAGGGATATAGCTAATAATGATGAGGTGTACACCTAAAGTATAAAACAAACAGGTACTCAGATGTAGTGGGTAAATGTTAAATTTAGATTCAAAGTGTGGGGAATATTTATATGCACATTTGGGTCAAATGACCTGTTTCTTTGCTATAGATTCTACAGTGATTGGCATGAGGGCCAGTTGGATCTTGTTGACTATGAGATCCTTGATTGGGGTTATTAACCTAGGCCAATCAGGGAGCCCTGGCTGACAGATATAAACAGGAGGTTCAGAGGGTCTCTCCATTCTAGGGACTGGCTCTGAGCTGGCTGTGTACTGAGCATACAAAAATAAAGGGTAACTTGCTGACAGGACACTGGCGTCTGTGCTGTTATTTCAGATTCTGTGTTATTTCAAATAAGATATGTTGATTAAATCACTCACTTCAGATTCTTTATAATCTACTTAAATAGATAACAGAGTCCTCTGAATAATTTAATTAGATAAGATCTCATTGAGAAATATCATCAATTCATGTATCTCAATATTTCATAGGACAGTATGACAGAATGTATTTGCGCAAGTCTAATCTGTGAAATAGATAGATCTGCTAGTCACATTTAAAGATTACACATCTCTGTATATGTCTTGGTTTCAGATTTAAATGGAGAGCTCCGGAGAATGCACTAGCCCTTACACAGATGCTAGCCCTAGCTTTTTGGCAATGCTTCAGGAAGTGGAGCCTCGGGTGGCTCGTCGTCGCCTTTCTCAAGCCCGACACCGTGCAAAGCTGGCAGGGCTTTTCAATCATCTACGAGACACAGTATGTCCTCAGTCCAAAAGGACCAAGAGGACCACTTCAAAAGTAAGAGAGGTTTGAGCATCAGTTTAAAAACAAAATACTGCTTATGCTGGAATTCTGAAGTAAAAACTGGAATACTCTGCTGCTCCGATAGTAACTGGAGAAAAAATCAGAATTCACGTTTCAACTCAATGACTTTTCATCAGAAATGCTTTTTTGATAATTGAGCAACAGTGGTGTGGCCCTTGAGATAATCAAATATGATCTGGTTTATAACCAAAATAGAAATTGCTGGAAAAACTCAGCAGATCTGCAGCATCTGTAAGCAGAAAGCAAAGGCAACATTTTGCGTCCATCAGATGAAGGGTCACTGGACATGTATTGTTGACTTTGCTTCTACTCCACAGATACTGCCAGATCTGCTGAGTTTCTCTGGCAATTTCTGTTTTTGTTTCAGATTTCCATCATCCACAGTTCTTTGTTTTCTTTTTGTGATCTGCTGTGTGTAGCATGTCATGCACGAGGTAAAAGGTTCTCAAGGAAGCATCAGAAGATAACATCCATATTTTCAATTATGTATCAACAAACTGTTATTTGAATTGAAATCTTGTTTATATTACAAAATTTGGAGTTATATATGTCTCAGTCTTTGTTGTATAATATGTTGCATTTTCTCTTTTAAGATAGAGATGAAATATAGTAAATTTTGAAAACAATATGAAATGAATTACATTGTATCTATCTCATTTTATGCCTATAAAGCCTGCTATCTTCCTTTGATCTGAATGTATAGAAATAGGTAAATTGTACAGCATCAGAATTGTTCCCCTCTTCCTAGTATGTACTGTATAGTAGTTGCCATGAGGAATAAAACATGAGACTTTCTCTTTTACTTTGATTTTAACAAAACAGTTCTTTCATCTGAATTGATACCATAGAATTAAATGACTTTCTTTATGTTAAGACATGGCTAAACATTTAATATAAATTGTATTTTACTTGAAGTGGCAGGTGCTGCGTAAGGCAAAGAATTACATCTTGGACTTAGAAAGAAAGCTAGAAAATTTGCTGAAACTTAAAGGTCAGTATATAAATAGAGTCATAGAGTCATACAGTGCAGAAACAGACCTCTCGGTGCAACCAGTCCATGCCGAACATAATCCCAAACTAAGTTAGTCACACATTCCTGCATTTGGCCCATAGCCCTCCAACATTTCTTTCACATGTGCCTATCCAAATGTCTTTAAACATTGTAACTGCATCCGCATTCACTACTTCCTCTGGAGGTTCACTCCACACAAGAAACCCTCTCTGTTAAAAAAAAGGCCTCTTGTGTCTTTTTTTAAATCTTTCTCCTCTCACCTTAAATATATGCTCTCTAATCTTGAAATTCCCCCATCCTAGGGAGAAGATACCTGCCATTCACCTTATGCAGAAGTATCATAATAATTCAGTTTTTAATTTCACATTCCGTGAAATGTCAGCAAGCAAAAAATATAGTCACTGATTTCTGATAATGCTGTGGGTTTAAAATGATACATAAAGTTTAGTTTGGATTAAAAGTTGCCTCTAGAGTGCAGAAGCAAATAGAGAACTGGGTGGAGAAGAAAAAGATTGTGGGATACAAATCCACAAGTGTAATAAGATCCTCTATTTGTTTCCTTTTTCTCACTGAGCAAGCCAGCATTTAATGATTGGTAACATTTATGGAACAGATCATGTCAAGAGTTGTTTGGTAGCAGCATTCAGTTTTACCCAGCACTAGAGGAAGGGGCTTATTGTAAGCTTTTCGATAGATCACTAAAGATAGTTTGGGAATTACTGAAGAGGATGACCAAAGGTTACAGGCAAGAACTGAGATTGTAAGGGAGTGACATTTTAGGAGTGTTGTAGTTAACTGTTTGGACAGGCAGCTGATCTACACAGATTCTGCACAGCGTACTTAGTGAGGAATCAAGAGCATCTGGATGGCTCTATGCTGTTAGAACTCAGGAAGAATTCCCAGAAATTAGTAGGCAGCTAGGTGTTTAAGTCAGGCCTCAGAAGAAGTCCTAGTGTGTTAGGAAAATGGAAAGGAAGGCTGTGAGAGGCTTAGAAGAAGTATGCAAGCATTATATTTCAATACAGCTGAGAATGTGGGATTTGAAAAGCTTCCCAGCAGTATTGTTTGATGTAACTGAGCAAGATTGGAGCTTAAGGAAAAGAAAATATGAGGCGGGATCAGCTCATTAAAACTGGCTGTTGATGATCGGCTAGAGTAATGCTTGTGAATGAGTGCAGGGGAACCAGGGAGCTGGTAAGGAAAGGAGGGTGAAATTGACCAAAATGGGAGAAGTCATTGAGGCACTCCACAGTGGAGTAGTTCTTGAGATGGAGTTCCAAGGCCAGATCAACAAAAGTGAAGAATTGTGAAATTTAATAAGATTTGATGACCTTCTGCATTCATTAGTGTCTTTATCTCATTTGCTATTTGACATGTGCTGTGAGCTATTCAATCACAGTCTATTGCCATGTTAACCATGTTTTTATTCTGGGTGTTATAAGTAAGTTATACAAGTATTGTAGATTATATTACTGTTCGATTGTTACCTTCTAAGGGAGATGCTGGGTTTGATGAAGGGAGGAGGCTAAATGAGTGTTTATGTAGGGTGTGGGTTTTGAAGGAGGTGAGTGAAGGCCGAGGAGAAATGTGGAGTGAAGGAAATAAAGACAGTAGGATGAATGAGGGAGATGTGGGGCACATTTAACTCCTCCCTTTGCTGCTGCCACAACTGAAGCACTACCTACCCCTCCCACCACTCAACTGAAGGTGAATTTCTCCAGCTCAACAGCCAAAATTAACTTCATCTGTGGTCACTTGAGGCTTCTGGCATTAATATGGGATCACAGAGAAAAAAGTTTGCAAAGGACTTGAAAAGAAGTGGGTAATGACACGGTAAATGTGTTGATCTTGATTTACACAATTCTGCAAAGATTCCATTGGACTAAAAGGTAGCAAATATAACTCCTCCATTCAAGAAGGGAGAAAGGCAGGAAACTGTATGCGAATGTTTATCATGGAGACATTATTAGAATTCATCATTTAGGATGTTATAGCTGGATACTTAGGAAAATTCAAGGTAATCGGGAAGAGTCAGCAAAATCATGTTTAACAGATTAATTGGAGTTCTCTGAAGGAATAACGTGTGCTGGGGATAAAGAGGAGCTGTAGATGTACTGTGCTTGGATTTCCAGAAAGCATATGACACGTGCCACATGAAAGATAATTATGCAAAATAGGAGCTCATGGTGTAGGGGGAAACATATTGACACGGATAGAAGATTGGACTGGATCTTCTTCTGATTGGCAGGATGTGATGAATGGAGTCATGCAGGCGCCTGTGCTGGGCCCTCAGTTTTTTACAATTTATATAAATGACTGATTAGGGGAGTAACATCATGGTAACTGAATTTGCAGATGACAAAGATAATTAGGAAAAGTATGTTGTGAAGAGAATGTAAAGAGGTTGCAGAGGGATACAGATAGGTTGAATGAGTAGGCAAAAATCTTGTCAGATGTAGTATAATTTGGGAAAATGTAAAGTTGTTCACTTTGACAGGAAGAATAAAAAAGCAGATTACTAAAAGAGTCCTGCAGAGGTACAGAGAGATATAATTGGCCTAGTACATGAGTTCGCAAAAACTTACTGTGCAGGTACTGCAACTAATTATGAAGGCTAATAGAATGCTATCCTGTTTTGTGAGAGCAATTGAACATAAAAGTAAGGATATTATGCTTCAGTTATACAGAACATTAGAGAGGTCACTTCCCAAATACTGTGTGCAGTCACCTTGTTTAAGGAAGGATGTAGGTGCGTCGGAGCTGGTTAAGAAGTGATTTACTAGGTTCATACTGGGAATGAGTCAGTTGTCGTGAACGGTTGGACAGACTGGGGCCTGTTTCCTTTGGAGTTTAGAACAGTTGGGGGTGCCTTGATTGAAGTTTACAAGGCATGTAAGAAAGACATTATTAGAATAATTATGGGGAATTTCAGTATGTAGGTGGACTGGGAAAATCAGATTGCTAGTGGATCCCAAGAAAAGAAATTTGTGGAATGTCTAGGACTTGTTATTTTTGGAGTAGCTTGTGGTAGATCTTACTAGAGACAGATATTTCTGAATTTAGTGATGTGTAATTAGGCAGACTTGATTAACGTCAAGGAACCCCTTGGGGACAGTGACCACAATATAATAAAATTTACCTTGCAGTTTGAGAAGGAGAAGCTAGAATCAAATATAACGTTATTACAGTTGAGCAAAAGTAATTAGAAAGACATGAGGGAGGTTCTGGCCAGAGTTGATTGGAAAAGGAGCCTAGTAAGTAAAATGGTGGAGCAGCAAAGGCAGGAGTTTCTGGGGGTAATTTGCGAGGCACAGCAGAAATCCGTCCCAGGGAAGAAGAAACATAATAAGAGGAGGATGAGGCAACCATGGCTGACAAGGGTAGTCATGACATTGTAAAAATAAAAGAAAAAATATACAATGTGAAAAGGTTTAGTGGGAAGCCTTTAAAAACTAGTAGAGGATAACAAAAAAAGGGGGAGAATATGAAATATGAGGGTAAGCTAGCTAATAATATAAAAGAAGATGGCAAAAGTTTTTCTAGATATATAAAAGATAAGAGAGATGCAAGAGTGGAGATTGGACCACTGGAAAATGAGGCTGGAGAAATAATAATGGGGAACAAAGAAATGGCAGAGAAACCAAAGAGGCACTTCGTATCATTCTCCATGTTACAAGATACAAGTAGCATACCAGAACTTCAAGAGAGTCAGGGGGCAGAGGTAAGTGAAGTGGCCATCACTAAAGAGAAGGTACTGGGGAAACTGAAAGGTCTGAATGTGGATAAATCACCCAGACCAGAGGGACTATACCCCAGAGTTCTCAAGAAGATAGCTGAGGAGATTGTGGAGGCATCAGTGGTGATCTTTCAGGAATCACTGGAGACAGGGAGGGTCTAAGAGGACTGGAAAATAGTTAGTGTAAACCCTGATTAACAAGGGAGAGGGGCAGAAGATGGAAAATTCTAGGCCAGTTAGTCTGACCTCAGTTGTTGGTAAAATTTTAGAGTTCATTATTAAGGATGAGATTGCAGAGTGTTTGGAGGTGCATGGTAAAATAGGGCTGAGTTAACACAGCTTTGTCAAGAGGAAGTCATGTCTGACAAATCTGTTAGAATTCTTTGAAGAATTAGCGAACATGTTAGATAAAGGAGAGCCAGTGGATGTGAACTATTTGGATTTCCAGAAGTGCCTTTGACAAGGTGCCATGCTCGAGGCTATTGGATGAGATAAGAATCCATGGAGTTAGGGGTAAGGTACTGGCTTCTATCAAGGATTGGCTGACTGGCAGAAGGCAGAGAGTAGGGATAAAGGGGACTTTTTCAGGATGGCAGTCAGTGATCAGTGGAGCTCTGCAGGGATCAGTGTTGGGTCCACAACTATTCATGTTATACAGTAACAATCTGGACAAAGGAACTGAGGGCATTGTTGCTCAGTTTGCAGACACAAAGATAGGTTGTGTTGAGGAAGCAGAGAGGCAGGAAAAGGACTTGGACAGGCTACAAGAGTGGACAAAGAAGTGTCAGATACAATACAGTGCGGAAAGTATGAGGTCATGCACTTTGTTAGGACGAATAGAAATATAGACTGTTTTCTAAATGGGGAAAGGCTTTGGAAATCTGATGCAGAAAAGGACCTAGGAATCATAGTTCAGGAATTTTTTAAGGTTAACGTGCAGATTCAGTTGATAGTTAGGAAGGCACATGCTATGTAAGCATTAATTTTGAGAGGCTAGAATATAAGAGCAGAGATGTACTGTTGAGCCTGTACAAGGCTCTGGCCTGACAGCATTTGAAATATTGTAAGAAGTGTTAAGCCCTAATCTAAGGAAAGATGTGCTGGCTTTAGACCTGGTACAGAGGAGGTTCACAAGAATGAAGGACTTTGAGGAACAGTTGAGGATTCTGCATCTGTACTCAATGGAGTTGAGAAGGATGAGTGGGGAAATCATTGAAACTCACAGAATACTGAGAGGCCAGGACAGAGTGGAGTAGATGTTTCCACTAGTAGGAGAGACTAGGATCCAAGGGCACAGCCTTAGAGTGTAGAAATGATCTTTTAGAACTGAGATGAAGAGGAATTTCTTTTCAGCTGGAGGATGGTGAATCTGTGGAACTCATTGTCGCAGGGGTCTGTAGAGGCCAAGGTATTGAGAGTATTTAAGACAGAGATAGATATGTTCTTGATTAGTGAGGGAATCAAGGGTTATGGGGAGAAGGCAGGAGAATGGGGTTGAGAAACATAGCAGACCTAATCGAATGGTGGAGCAGTCTCAGTGGGCCGAATGGCCTAATTCTGCTCCTGTTTTGTATGATCTGTATTGCGTTTAAAATCTCCCACAATTATCGCCATGCCTCTCTGACAGCTTCCCATTATTTCTTCCATTATACTCCAGTCGACTGTATTGTTATAGTTAGATGGTATGTCCACCACTCCCACATATATCAGATACATTCATAATTGGAGCAGTACTTACAAAAGGTTTCACTTTTGAGTGGCTAGAGGCATATTTATCACAATCACTGTGCTCTGCATTCTTGACTATGAATGGAGCAAAGCAGTGCTCTCTTACTTTTATGCCTTCAGGACATCTAAAAGTATTGTTATTTCTTTACAGCTCTGGTTTTGTAACTTTCTTATGAAAAGGCTTACATCGGTTCAATTTTTTTAATGCAAGCTTATAGCAATATTTGTTCAATAATGTTTCAAACTGTAGCTAAATAGAACTGCTATGAGCTTCACAAATCTGACTAACTTCTCTGATACCTCACAAAATGACAGAAGCATATCACTTGGAAGATGGCCATCCGTCAAACTTGGAAGAAGTAAAAGAGCAATACATCAATTACTACAAGGAGCATTGGTACAGTATGACAAACATCACAGATGTACTTATTATAGGAATAATTAATTCAGTATGGACACCAAAATACTGCCTTTTCTTCAAATGGGACCATTATTCCAGTTTAATGGTTTGAACTCCCATATGTGCTGTAATCTAAAGGGAGTAAGGCCTCATGGAAATAGAGCTTTTTAACGTTGCCCTGTGAATATGCTTCAAGTTATTTTGGCCCATTATGAACAGCTCATTTTAACAGATGATGTGAACTTCATTATTAATTTTTGATCTTGTCATGTTTGATGATAGTCATAATCATAGCTCTGAATGCAAAATCTCGACTAAATTTGTTTATTTTTGTTATTTTGTGTGTTCCAGTTGGGAATGGCAGTCATTGACATCCGGTTTGAGACAAACTTTTAGTATTTTCACGTTTAGATGGGTGATTAAAGCCCATTGTGGTCATGATATTGGTTGCTTTGTTAACTTTGGTTGATATCAGCATCAGGCACCCATGGTGGATGAGCAGACCAGGAACCTGACAACTGATGGTCTGCCTCTGACCTGCAGGGTTCTTCTTTAAACAGCGATATCAAGTTGTGATGACAATTTAACCATTGACCTGAACAAGAAAGCTCTTCTGGTTTCCTGCTAGACTGAACTAGTCAGAAGAACCATGAAGAGTTAGTTTTAAATTTTCATTACTTTCCTTGCAGGACAAGCGTGCCCTTTCAGTACTCATAAAGAATGTTTAGGCCCTATTTCTCCAGATGCACCCTCTTGCTGTTGCCAGTCAACTTCCTGTGTTATGACTGTGACACCCCCAAATCTCTCCCTCACAATGTAAGTGAGAAAAAGGGATCATTTCATTGCTTCTCCTAGCAGCCTCCTGCCACTAAACATTTTGCTCGTACTCAAGCGGACAACTGATTGGAGCATGTAAATGAAAACCAAGGATTAAATTATCTTGGGTCTGACACATCAGAGGTCAGGGAAGATATTCAGCTCTTATTGAATATCACCCACCTGATTCCTGCCCCAAGTTAAATCAGAACTTTTGTATACTTTACTTGGCTTGTCTTTCAGAGTGCTGCACACCAATATGTGTCTAAAAATTCAGTAATTCCTTTATAATTTTGAAGGCAATGCCATTCAAGAGTTGTCACACTTTAGGAGGAGATTGTTGGGGGAGTTTCAGTTCACATCAATGGCACCTAAAGCAATACATGGCAAATGGATCCCAAAATGTTTCTTTGTGCTGCATGGGGAGGCGTCCACCATTTAGTAGAGGGCCAAGTTGCTTTTGTTTTGAGGGTGGGTTTGTACATCTTAGTGAAAGGATTGTTAGGAGATAGAAAGAAATAAAAAGATATTTACTACTGCCTTTGGTTCTAAAACTGAAATTGTTTTGATCCACTGGAGTGGGTTGGCAACTTGGTGGAGGAGGCATAAAGTTAGGTGCATGACAATGGCACATGCCGTCACTTGTGATTTTACTCTCAGTGGGACAGGTGTGAAATGGCATGCTGGCTCGTGGACCAGTTGAGGTCTTTAAATGGCTTTAATGACCCCTTCTCATGCTGCTGGAAATTTACCTGCAATGGAGGAGCCTGGTGCCAAGTATCCAAGTGGTGGGTGGACTGGTGACCAGACAAGGAGGATGTCTGCTTTTCAGAAACCCTGTGGCTATTGGAGAGCTCCACTCCTTGTCAGCTCAATTCCCTTAATTCCACCGAAGTCTACACAGACTCCTTGACAATAGCTGTTACCCTGATCCTGATGAGATGATGAGCTTACCTTTGTCTGGTTCTACTTCAGGGGATTGCCTTCAATCCAGCAGTGGTCACTGCAGGGTGGGCTAAGCCTTATTTTTAAGCTGTGAGGGCAAGGATACACCCCATCCCCCTTACGCGTCAGGTGGCATAACTTGTAATGGTGTTCAGGTGGGAGACGCACCAGTCAAACTTGGTGTGATCACCTCAGTTACCTAATTGTAGCATCAGGCTGAGTTTGCATTGCTGGCTGGTCTCTGCAGACAGTAGGATCCCTATCATCATTTTATAACTCTACATGGTGTAATCAGCCTTCGGTTCTTCAAGTTAAACTATCCTAAGTGAGAATCTGTACGGAATGGCAGAAGGCTGCCACTGAATACTATTACTATAATTCTAAAAGACAGTCATAGAATGCCAGAGTCCCTGATGCAAAACCCTTAGTGGTGAATATGGGCAGGAGGAGAGATGCCGTGGTCTCACTGGGTTCAAGAGGCCCTTAAGTACAATACTCAGAGGAATTGGGGGACCAATGAGGTCAATTCCTGATTTTTCTAAGGGCCCGACAGCAGTGCCATAAGATGTCAGATTACCCAGGAAAGTGGTCAAAGTCAAAAAATGAATTTTCGTATGATATACGTTACCCACCATAACACCAACATCTCATGTTACATAATGCATTACATTGTTATTAACATTTCTTGGTAGTCAGAACTCACACTGACCTACAGAATTCCATCTTGCTTTTACGCACTTACCAATATCGCTAATATCACATCCACCTCTCATTACCACCATATTCCTCTAGCTATTTAAATATGGCAAGAAAAGCACTGACATTCTTCCCTTTCTCTCATTGGACAAGGGTGGCATACAATTGTCAGGAGCAGAGTACAACTGCTAGAGAAACAAAGAAACTCTTGAATCCTATGGAGGAGATGATTGTCCAAATCAGCCTTACAAAGCTCATGATGCGCACTATCACTGAGAACATTCAGTATGATTGTGTATTCCTATTTTATGCCCCTTCTCAAATCCCAGCATGCATTTATCCTGCTATTTGGCATAATGGACAAGCTGCAAATGGACCTCTTGCTATCCATCTCACCCATCTCTAACCCGCCCAACTGAGTTCTTGCTTTCAAATAAATAAGACCTGCCGTGTAATTTAGCTTAAAGAGAAGCATTGAAAGCAAAACCACGCTATTGATAAAGAGAAACACCCCATTTGCTAAAGCATTCAGAACACCAGCTCAGGTACTGACACCATGCATTCCTGATAGACTCTATAAAGTTGGGATCAATAGGTAGTGAGTCACTGGGCAAGCTGGAATTATGCTGGGGAGAGGATGATTGGTGTGTCAGGCAGACAAGCCACTGCAGAGGACTCAGATGTGAACCTTGATGGGATGGTGTAAAGGAGGTCACTGGTGGTTGCATGCATTAAGGTACTGGGTCCATTGGCAGGTCTGCCTTGTAGTTTCTTATCTCTGTCAAGGAGCATGCAGAGGTTTGGCTCCAACCTTGTGCAGAGTTTGCTCACTTCACCGCCTCTCCATCATCGCCCTATTGTGCTGATGATCCAGAGGCACTGTTACAACTGTTTCCTTACTAATTACTGCCTTTATGTGGACAGGTCTTTTATACCTCTGCTCTCCCTGTTAAGATGCAGCAATTCTCTCAGGCAAACTCAGTAACTCACTCCAAAGTACTTCCAGATAGTTTGCCAAAACAGAAGTTCTTCAGAATCATGTTATCTGCAAATTGTGTGCCTGGCCCTTTGGTAAAGCTGAACATTTGAGCTGAAGTGAGTGAATATTCATTGAATGGACTCTTGTAGTTTGAATTTGGGAAATGGGCATGCACCAGCAGATAGGGCTGCGTGACATATAGGATGTCTTTAATTGGCTTCCTACACACACAGGAGATGCCTGCTCGAACATGCTTCTCAAGATAACGTGCCTTGTGGGCTTCATAGGAAGTGGATGATTGCACAGCTCACAGACCAGGACAGTGTCAGCTTCAGCAATGAGTGGCAATATCACAAATGTATGAAAAGAATTCTAAGAGTTGCATCAATTCAAAAGTGATTGAAATGCTGGTCCATATGACTTGGCAACCCTTGACCTGGAAGGAAGTTATACCAGAAGCTATATCGGTGGCAGTCAGAGGAGCTAGAGGCTGAAGGCACCCATACAGACACAGAAAGCAGACAGAGACAAAAAGAGGGGCATAGTTGATTCTTGTCATGACAAGAAACAAGTCACTTTTAGGAATAGGTCCAGAAGCAGAATCACATTGGACTAGAAATGCTAACTCTGTTCCTCTTTCCACAGAGGCTGCCAGACCTGCTGAGTTTCTCCACAATTTTCTGCGTTTGTGTCAGTTTTTCTGTTTGGGAGAAAAGGAGACTGGAGTTATTGGAGACATTGTAAAGTCTAAAACCTAGAAAGCTGCTTACGTAGCTCAGGGATGTGTGTTTTTCCGGAGTGCCAACTGTAAACTAGGGTGTTATTAGTTGGTCAGTTAAAATGAAACTCTGGAAAGCTACAGCATCAGGGCTGTCATGACTGAGTGATAGAGGATTCAGAGAACTATGTCTGGCTGATAATAATTGAACCTGTAAAATCTGAACGTCAAAGCTATCGTCAGATAGGTCCCTTGACCTATTTTACACAAATAAAAAAATGGCAGATCGTGGAACTGTGTAACTGTGTCTTAGAACAATTGTGCAGGGCGTGATGCAAATGCTTGTGGTGTATAAGATATGTCTTTATTGTGTCAACTATTTAAGGTGAAATGTGCCTTTTTCTGTTTGCCTTTTAAATCATGTTTCATGTTTAATTTGCGTTGACCAATTTGTGTCAAAACGAAGAGAAAATTAAAAAGGTATCTTGTTGGTAATTTCTGCATTTGCAGGGCTTTCAGTAAATTTATTTATTTTGGTATGTGATGTCCCTGGAAGAATCATAACAGTGTATATTGTTTACTTGCTTTTCCTGCTTCCCGGTCTATTTGGATTTAAGTTGGCAGTTTGTGCATCTTGATTATAGTAGATTTAATGAATGAGAACCACCTTAAGCAGTGGGTAACATTTGTTTAATTTAGAGAGAACAATAACGTTGGAACATTGATATAGTGTTAATCAGTATATTGGATGGTGTTGCAATTTCAACAGATGTTACTATGCCTATTGCTACATTAACACGTAACAGGAATACAGCATTCCCACTTAATACAAATATCAGTGATGCTTTAGCCATTGAAGATTATGGTTAAATTCAGGGATTGTGAAGCAGATATTTTGGAACCATAAATCTAGTTTTATCTCTTGAAATATAAGAATCTTCGTAAAAGTACAACTTCTAAAAATTTTGATTGAAAGACAATAATATTCTGATTTTAAATGACAAAATTACAACATTTGGAGAAATTATGTCCCTGAACTTAAGGACTTTTCCATTCTTAACCATATTTTCTCTTTTTTTTCTCTTAATGTCCATGACAATCTTCTGCCTTCACAGTGACCTGGCATCAGCAAACCTACCTGGTCAGACAAGGATGGCGCTTTGGCAATGGCTGAGAGAATACAGAGGCCATCCTGCAGAGAGTGATCTGAAACCAGTTAATTCTCAGACTCCTTTGAAATCTTCAACAGATCTCATAGAATTTGAAGGGTTAGTTTTGCACAGATCATAATATTGTGGAGTGAAAAATAAATACAAGTTAACCAAGTTTCTAGAATCATAGAATCCCTTCCATATGCAAAGAAGCCATTCAGCCCATCGAGCCTACACCGACTCCCCGAACAAGATCCCAGCCAGACCCAACCCTTACCCTATCCCCGTAACCCCCCATTTCCTATGGCTAATCCACCTAGCCTGCACATCCCTAGACACTACGGACAATTTAACATGGCCAATCCACCTAACCTGCACATTTTTGGACTGTGGAGGAAACTGGAGTACCTGGCAGAAACCCATGCAGACATGGGAAGAACATACAAACTCTACACAGATGGTCACTCAAAGCTTTAATCAAACCCGGATCCTTGGTGCTGTGAGGATGCAGTGCTAACCACTGAGTCAGAGTGCCAACTTTTTTTTAAGAAACAGAATCATAGGATCACTACAGTGTAGACAGAGGCCATTCAGCCTATAGGATCTGCACCAACCCTCCGAAGAGCATCCCACCCTTTCCCTGTAACCATGGCTAATCCACCCAGCCTGCACATCCATGCACGCTATGGGTGGGGCAATTTACCATGGCCAATCTACCTAACATGCACATTTTTTGGACTGTGGGAGGAAAGCACAGCACCCGGCAGAAACCCATGCAAGCACGGGAGAACATGCAAACTCCACACAGACTCAATTCCAGAATCAGACCCAGGTCCCTGCCACTGTGAGGCAGCAGTGTTAAACACCTTGTTAGAAAGATTCTTCATGTAGCCTTTCTCTTCCTCTTACCCTACTGGTTCCTGTTTTCAGCAATGCTCTAACAGCAAAGTATTAATAAGATGAGGAAAGGATTCAATTCTTTATCTGTTGCTGGACAAACATGCCACTTTTTGATTAGAATAAGTTCAGATTTTCTGATGTACATAGGCTGACACATCAGTAATTCGCACCATGAGTCATATGGGGAGTACAATTGTTTGTGCAGATTATGCTTTCCTAATATTTCCAAACTCTGAATTTAATCTGGTGTAGCTTCAAATGTCATTGATTTGATTGGTCCTGTCATATGCCTCTTTCCATGTAATCATAAAACCTATTTCACGTTATTTGAATTCCTGGAGCAATGTAAATGTACTTACGTCTTCATAATAATCCCTAATTATCCTGGTAATCTCCCTAATAATAATAATATTGGAACTCCGTGTTGTGCACTGTATTGAGAAACCCTATCATTTGGGAGTTCTGGATGTCTGAATAGCAGTGCAACCCATCACAAAAAAATCAGAGAACACAAGAGTATTAAGTGCAAATTGAGGGTTTATATTCTGACACTGCAGTGTATAGTGTTTTAGTATTAATAGGTTATTTTGGACCAAAGGCAGTGATAACATGATATTTATGATTAAGAACTTCGAATATTATACATGTTCCATAGGTAGAAGTGTCAACCAACTTCTAGGCTTCTCTTTACAGACAAATGCAAAAATTAGACGCTGAAACATGCCAAGTTGTTAGTTTTGAAATGTTTTCCTACTGTATTTTTCTTCTGACAGCTATTTGAATTTTTACAAAGAAACTGTGGACCTTTTAGTGGAGAACAGGATAGTGTCTATGGAACAGATCACCCTCCCCATTGTATCAAAAGCAATTGCACACCTCTGGCAGAACATGTCTGGGGAGAAGAAGACAGACATCTTCAAAAAATGTTCTCAAAGTGTGTGTTTGTCCCTAGGAGAGCAAATCTCCTTGCAGCTCCCTTTACAGATGGACTGTACTATGAGGGACAGAGCTTTAGACAGCCAAGGAGCAAGTGGTTCATCAGAATCCAATCATGATGAGGTACTGTATCAAGAAATTTCTATGCACAACTAATTAAAATAAAATAATTCTACTTATTAGACAAATAAAAGACAAAAGTTTTTCTTTGCCTCTAGTTTTCCAATTCCTATGGAAAATAGAACATAATGTTATGCTGAACAAAATCTATAAAGCATGAGGCATGTCCTCTCACATATAATCTACTTCTCTCTCCCTGTTGTGGATTTGTGTGGCAAAATACCATGGATATTTAAGTCACTTTGTAAAACTGAAGGGTGTTATGCTGTTTGTATTCTTGAAACAAGCAAGGTCCTAAATGTATCCAACCCGCCCAGCAGTCAACATAGTGTCCAACATTAGATGTGATACTCAAAGCAGTTTCCCATGTCTTGCTCGAGGCACCAAGAGATTCGCTGATCTGAGCAAGTCTGAGGTGCAAGGACTGATACCTTTCAGATTGGGTGGCTTCTTTCCATTGCAAATCTTGTCTTCTGCCTACTTCAGACTTAACTTTTTGGGAAATCTAAAAATCCAAGAGTATGGAATCCTGATGTATTTCATGTATCACCCACTTTTCTTGTCCATTATGCCTGGGATTCAAGTGTCCCTAGTCCACTCAGTTAAGGACTGTTGGAACCATGATTCTCTAGAGTAGCTTTGCTAATTAGATAATCTTTTTCTCTGGTATATGCCTGGAGCAACCATTGGCATGCCAATCTGCTGAATCAGTTACTGTGTTGGTCTGGTAGTAGTCATGGAATTAAGTTTTTGTTCGCCTATAATGTTGGGGCAATTTGTAATTCTGCTGTTACTGGCATATAAGCACCATGCAGCTATTTGATTATCATAGCTACCATAAGGCAAGAGGGGTATTACAATTTGCATTTGTATTAGCAGTTTTCTTAGTTAAATATCCCGAATTGCTTCATGGGCATAAATATAAAAATGGATGTCAACAAAGGAGAGGTTATTAGGAGGAAGGAGCAAAAGCTAGGTCAAAGAGATGGATTTTAAGAAAGAAATTGATGGAGGAAAAGGAATTAGTGGGGGTGGGAGGGGACCAGCTAAGTGCTCTGAAACCACAGCTATTAAAGGTAGAGCAAATGATGTACAAAAAACCAGCATCAAGAAACAATGAGTTCAGAAGAGGAGTTGCTGGGCAAAAGAGCTTATAAAGATACATAGACATGCTGCTGTGAAAGGGTTTAACAATGAGAATGAGATATTGAAATTTAAGAACTTGAGGGTAGTAGACAGTGTTAGGTGACCAGCACTTAGTGCAGGTTTAGATACAAAGCAGGGTTTTGTCTGATCTGATATTTACTGTCAATAGGAGGCTGGTAAGATGACCATTGCGATACTTGGGTCCGGAGGTGATATAAACATGGATGAGATATTCAGCAACAGTTGGTTAGGGATGAAGGTGGGAGCTGTAATGGAATATGAAGTAAGCTCTTATTGGGATGTGAAGGACATTTTTTTATTTCTAGGACAAACTTTGAAGGAAATAGTTTTACTGTTAATACAACTGGGCTAGACATAATTATTGGAGGAGCAAAACTTGTAGAAGTAGAGATTGTGTAAGTGATAGACCCTCAGAACAAGAATAACAGTCGTTTATGGCAAAAATCTGTGCATTGACTTTTCTAATGTGACAGGAAGCTGTTGCATTGCAGGTACCACATGGGGTTACTGCTGACCAGGAAACTCTTGCACAGATGTAGTAAATGAGATTTTATAAACGAAATTGCTTACAAAAAAATAAAATCTGCAATAGACATTTTGGATGCAATCTTCCACTTCCTAAAGGTGGAAAGAGGGGATATAATTAAGCGAGTTGGCCCTGGAGAGTAATTTGCCCTTTATTGCTCCTTTAGCAATTAAATACTGAGTAAGAAAGTCTCGAATAATGGTCCATTGGACCTAAAAGAGGAGCCCCTGAATGGCTGGCAGATTCTGGCAACCCAATACAATACTAAGGCATCTGATAGGCAGCATATAGGCCTGTTTTACATATGATTGGCTCTCAATCAGCTGATATGGAGGCGATGTGGTGAGTTATGAGAGCCTTAGAATTTGACTTTGTTTATTCTCAGAATGCATTCTGAGGTCATGGTGAATATCAGGTGAGTTGGCCTGATATGTATAAGTTAAAGAGCAGTGGATAGGGGCCAGGCATGGATTGGCATTAGTTTGATCAAGGGAATTAGCTATTACTCTCCTAACTCTTTGCTTGTATCTAGTAAAGATGGAATAGTGATATAATTTAACTAAGCCCAATACTTTCTCAAGGACAGCTGGGATGGGTATAAAATTCTATACTGCCATAAAATATTCACACTTCATGAACTAAAACAACATTACTTTCTTCCTTACTTGTTTGTCTTTGTCAAGATGCAAAGCAAATTGTCTAATCAACCAGTTGAAAGGAGTACAACCATTTTAATGTGTCGTTGTAACTGGTACCAGTGTTATTTTGGAAATCCACAGTAATAAAAAGATTTGTTTTTATTATTGATTCCCAGCTTTGCAGTATTCAAGGATAAGTCTTTTGCTGAGAATGCCTACAGAATGGTTTAGATGGTCAGACTTTTTATATGATAATGTTTCCTTGCATGCGTAATGAAGGTACTTGACTTTTTTCCTCCTCTTTGCAGATGCTTTTTGAAGATGCATTTGATTTAGCTTCTGGATTCATGGTAAAACCAGAGCTGAATGCTCTAACAGGAATAAAACGGGAAAGCAGGTAACACATTTTCATTTGTTTTTTTATGTCATGTTGAAAATGCTAATGTCATGAAAAACAGTACAAAAAATCCTGAAGAATCATGGACATGTTTAGCAGTAATCAGAATATCTTTGCTTGCTATGTTTGTGACTGTGTAGTTTTGGATTCTGCAACTAACTGCTGTGTTTGATACATATGTGAATCTACATTCCATTGACTGTCTGATACTTGTTACCAATCCAAGGGCTGTAGCAATCAAAAATCCTTGTAAGATTCATCAAACACTGTAATTTCACTCAAATAACCACTTTAATATAATGAGTCCAAATGTACATCAACATTTTCCCCTTCTCACCACCATTCTCCTGTGTCTGGGTCTCTCTCTGTTTTGAAGCTTTGGGTGGGCAGTACTGACAGCAAGCACTGCCTTAGTGATGGTACTGCTGGGTTTAGAAGACCTACCTTTGATTGGCTGGCAGGTCTTGATAGTGGAACATCCACCCCTCCCCTTGGGGTCCTTGATCACTGGGAAAGGCTTTGTGCCTGTCCAGAGCCTGAGTGGCAAAATCCACATTGAACTTTCCATTAGCAAGGTAGCCCCCTGGTGATTTTGTGGCTTTTCATTTTTCACAAACCTTATTTCTTTAAATCAAGGATCAGTCCTCATCCCCACTTTGCTTGGTGGTTAACATGATATTAGTCATTTTTTTCTCAGCTTTGCATAGTATCACCTGTTATGGGTTTTCTTTTATGAATTTCTCAGTCTGACTGAGAATCTTTGAGTCTGCACACCAGCACAACTAGCTGTCTCCTCCTTTATGTCAAGGTGTCAAAACTTTTATCTGACTTTGAATGAGTATCATTTTGAATTTCTGTCTCCACTGCAAGCAGTGGGCCTGTCTCTGGGCTTATACACTTAGTATAAGGGTACATATCTGTGACTCAGAACAGATCATGTAGGTGTCTCCAACCCCCTCTGCAAACTACTTCAGATTACCTTGAATTAAAGGACATAATTAAAAACAGAACCATCTTGTAGAATCCAGAATTGATGATACTTAACCAATGGAAAACTTTCTCAATGACTCATGTTCACCCTAGTTTGTTAAATCTTCTTGGCACTATACCCTCATGCTCAATATTGGAAGACTGCTTAAACTACTGCAATTTCCTAACTTCCTTTCCTCTTTTAAGAGCCTTGATGAAAACCCCATCCCCTTGACTAAGCTTTTAGTCATCCCTCTAGAATTTTGACTTCCATCATATCATTCTTGTTTTGGTGCTTGTTTTGTTGATAGACATTTTCTTGCATTAATTACTGTATATAATTTCATACTTTGTATAAGTGCAAGTTGCTTCTGTACTTGAATTGCTTTGTTTCTTTGATTCCTAACTTGTAAAATAAAACTTTCAACTGTCAGGGCTTGCTATTTCTTCAGCTGAAACCACAACAGTTATCATTATTATTAGCAATGATAAATGTACTTTAAAGTGCATCCATTCTAATATGAAAATTGAAGTTTGAAATCATACTGGTTTTTTCACTAATATTTCAGATCCCTGCCCACTGTCATCAATGGTGAGGTAGCAGCAATAATCTTAACTTCCAGCATTAGCCATCAGATGTAGGGCTGACAGGCTGTCAGCATCTAAGTGGTGGCAGAGGCAGCTAGGCTGGAGCTAGAATAAGAAACATTGACGTCGAGTGAGAGCCTGGGCCTCAACAGAAATTCCTGCCAGGGGCCCCTGCACCAACACATTGGAAGGTTGAATCCCAACATCCACTCCCTCAGGGCCCAAGCTAGGTTCTTGGCATTCATTGATAGATTGGACCCAGGATCCAGACGGCTTAAAGCTCCAAACGTGTGCAAATGGACCATAAAGTTTAGGCCACCTAATCATCAGACGGGACCTACAGCAGTGTCTGGGCAGCAGGAAAAATGCCCCAAAAGAAATAGGACAGCAGAAGAGACTGACTAGAGATTACTAGCCATTAGCAGCAGGATTTCAGCTAGCTCATTAATGAGCCAATTGACCTTGATTAACCTTGTTCCCACCACAATTTAGTGGTAGCTCCGGGATTAAGTGAACGTTGTATGATCTCCTGCGCCATTGGAAGCCCACTGAAAGAATCCCCTCCCCCTGCCCTTGTCTCTGATCCTGACCCCGAATCTTCACCCCATAACTTGCACTCTGCTTCACTCACCTGTGATATGGGGGTCCCCTTGTGACTCTGTACCTTGGGTAGTTGCAATATCACTATCAGGCATCACGCCTGTGGGTGGTATTCTGCCACTGAAACCTCAAAAATGGAGAAATTTGACATGACCACTAAGTGCCTGTATGGCAATTGAAACTACTGGGTGATTTCCATGTACTCTTTAATTGATGGGCATGACCTCTGTCAACCCAACAAAATCCTTGCATAATTTTTATAGGCTGTTATGATAGTGGTAAATATAGACAATCAAATTTTAGCTTTCGTAATCTGATTGTGTACCTGAGACCACAGATTGAGACAAGCCGAGAACATCAGCGTGGAACAAAACAATCACCTGCACTGAAATGACTATTTTATCTAAAGAAGTCGAAACCAGACAACCGAGTCACCATCGAGAAATTTGCATCCCTGTTTTAATGCACACTTGTATGATAATTTCACAAGTTGGGAGAAGAAAGGCTTGCCTTCTGGTTAATTAGCTTGAAAAGACAATGGAGTCAGACTTGGAGATATTCAAACAAAGCATATTTCATTTGCTGTTCTGGAGAAACATAGCAGAGTTGTGGGAAAATGATCTCTATCTTCATGTTTCTCTTAGAAGAGAACATCCAGTGAAAAAGCAAATTGAAAAGCAATCGTTCACAACATCCACAACCCGAGCTACAAATCTGCTTAAAAACAATCGTTCTTCAAGAACTTTGAAATATCTCCAAACTTTGCCACTCCTGAAGACACAACCTTAGGTTAAAAATCTAACACCAAGAACTTTTAAAGTGTGTAGCCTTTGTTTTGCCCATCAGTACCGGACAATCTCTTTTTTTCAAACTTATTACCTGTCTTCGTCTCTGTGTGTGTGTGTGTGTGTGTGTGTGTGTGATGTCACGTTTTGCTCTTTTTTCCCTCAGAGTTAATGGATAATAAATTCCTTTCTTGCCCTGCAACACCTTGTAACTGGCTCCTTAATTTTGATTAGTACAATGTTTTAATGGAAGTGTAATTAGCTGTGTACTAAAATGAAATATAAGTATGTATTGTGAATGACACAATAAAGAGGGGAGCTAAATTACTAGTCATCGCTTGGTTTAGTAGAATAAACAGTTTAACAAAAAAGGGTGAAAACATTGAGTTGCTTCAGTGGTAAATTTAAAAAGTGTAACAAGGATGTGGAATGTGATAATGAAAAGTAACATTCTCTGGACAGAAATTTGTGAAAATGTAAGATTTTTAAACATTCCACAGATATGATATTTTATTTGGAAGGAGAGTGAAAATAAAAGTTTTGAAAAAACTATTGGTCACAGACATACTGATGAACTGACCCCTTTGCCTTTATTTCCTTTGCGATTGGATTAAAAGCTCCATTTTCACTCATTGTTCCTCTGAAAATCCGGAAGAGACCTGCATTCTATACAAGCAGATAATTAACTTTGTGATGTCTCAATCTGGTCCAGTCATACATCACTCCGAGGTAAGTGTGCATAAATAATTAAATGACAATAGCTAAGTTTTGAGTTTGAGCTCTGATATAAGAGAGAGAGCACTGAACACTGAACCGAAGGTAGGAATGAATGGTTCCCATTTAGAGTACTTCACCTGCAGTTATTTTCTTTTTGATATCTTTTTCCTATTTTCTGCTACCTTTTTGGAGAGGTGAGAATGATTGCCCTTAACATCCAGGCAGCATTTGACTGTGCATGGCATCAAGGAAGCCTTGTAAAATTGAAGTTAATGGGTAGCATGAGAAAAGAAATCACTGGTTTGAGTCATACTAAGCAAAATGCTGGAGTTGTTGAAGGTCATGGACAGCTTCAAGGTATTGCTGCAAGAGTTCCCCATAAGGTACTGCCCTAAGCCAAACCATCTTCATCTGCTCATCCATAATCTTTCTAACACCATACATTCAGAAGTGGGGATGTTCACTGATGATTGCATAATGATCAGCACCATTTGTGACTTCTCAGGTATTAAAGCAGTCTGCATCCATATGCAGCAAGATCTGAAGAACATTCAGACTCGGGCAGATAATTTACAAGTAACATTTGTACCACACCAGTGCCAGGCAATGACCTTTTCAAACAAGAGAGAGTCTGACCATCTCCTCTTGATGTTAAGCATGATTGCCATCACTGAATTCCCCCATCATCAACATCCTTGGGATTTCTATTAATCAGAAATTGACATGCATCAGCCATATAAACACTGTAGCTACAAGAACAGGCTTGAGATTAGGACCTCTGCACCAACTAACCTGCCTCCATATTTTCCCAAAGCCTGTCCATTATGTGCAAGGCACAAGTTAGGAATGTGATGGAATATGTTTTATTTACCTGAGTGAGTGCAGCTCCAACAACATTGAAGAAGCCTTACACCACCCAGGAAGATAAAACAGCCTGCTTGACTGGCTGGTATCCCATTCACCACTAATACAGAGTGACTGTAGTCTGTAACGTCTACAAGATTTACTGTTATGTCTCACCAACCTTACTTCAACAGCACCTTCCAAACCTGAAACTTCAACCACCTTAATGGATAAGACTGTGAATACACAGAAGGATCAACACCCCCAACCTCCCCTCCAAGGCACACGCCATCCTGACTTGAAACTAAAATGTTATTCCTTCACCAGACCAGAATCTGTTGCCCATCCTTAATTGCACTCTGAGTGGCTTGCTCAACCATTTCAGAGTCAACTGCATTGCTATAGGTATGGCATCACATGCAGGCTAGTTCAGGTAAGGACAGCAGATCTCCTTCCCAAAAGGATATTAGTGAACCATATTTATTTTTAAATGACAATAAATGGTAACTACCACATCTACCATGTCAGAGACTAGCTTTTAATTTCTGAGTTATTATTTGAACATTAAATTCCACCAGCTGCTATAATGGGACTTGACCTGCTCACCCCAGAGCATTAGCCTGGGCATCTGCATTGCTGGTCCTGTTACATTACCATAAGGCCACCGTCTCCCCCACATGGATTGTAGTTGTTCTCCAGCACATGTTCAGGAGCACTTAGAGATGTGCAACAAATGCAGTGATGCTCAGATCCCATGAAAGAATAAAAAATGTGACTGTTTCATGTGGTGATAGATGAGAATGTGAGAAGTATACATTTCCTGGAATTGAGTGTAATCCCGTTCTTAACCAAAATGCATGTTTGCACACATTCAAGCAGAGGTTATTGGCCAGTAATCTGCAGTGGAGCTCCTACTAATTAATTCCTCACCTTAGGTTGGCAGTGAAACTGTTAGGATTTGAGTTAATTTAGTTCAGTCACTATTGTCATCTAGGGCTATGCCAAGTGACATAGGCCACTATGGTCTTCCAAACATTGATATCTTTTTGTGTTTCTAGTTAAGTCGGTCTTTTAATATTGTCTAGTTGCTTCCTTTTACATTGACCTTTCACCTCTCTCATTAATTTTTCTCGTGGTGATTAGGCATTTCAAACCTTCTGCATGGATTCTAATGTGTTACTGACAAAAAAACATCAATATCACTGTTAGATCTAGCCTAACCATATTGGATCATTCTTGGAGACAAAGCTCAGATCCCTATGTCTGTCTTGAAATCTAGAGTTATTTTTAATCTACCATGTGATTACAAAAGTACATTACTACATAAGTCTAGAGTAGGTGGGACTCTAACCTACATCAGAGGTGGGAATACTACCACTACATCTCAAGAATCCTTTGAAATTGAGATAAAATTTCAATAATTGACCTAGTAGAAAAACAGTAACTCTGGTAATTTTGTGTCCCCACAAGATCTTACCCCAAACTTTGTGATGTAATGCTCTGCTGTTTTCAATCAGTTTCAAGTGTAAAATAACCAAACATTTTTTTTCCAAAGACCAATAAGCAATAAGCCAAGATCACATATTGCTATTCTTCCATGGAACTCTGAAATAAACAAATATTATAAGATTCAAACTCGGTACAAAGCTGAAACTTTACTCAGTATTTCTCATCCTGATGTGGAACTATTGTGGAATCTAAATAATCTAAAATGCTTTGGAAAATTCAGCAGCTGCCAAAAATTAGAAATGTAAACACAAAATGCTGTGAATACACAGTAGGTCAGCAGCTTAGGTGGAGAGAAACAGAGTAAATGTTTCAGGTTCGTGACCTTTCGTCAGCTGGAAAAAGTTACAGAAGTAACATGTTTGAAACGAGTGCAGGTGCAGTGTGAGGGAGAGAGGAAAGAACAAAAATCCTGAGACAAGGTGTAAAGCTGGATTGATTAATTCACGATCTGGATGATAGTGCAAAGGAAAATGGGGTGGAAATGGAACAGCTGAAGAAAGAACAGCAAGTGGTGGCAGCAGAATAATTGCCAGCACCTGCTGTCTGAAAAAATAAGAATGATTACTCTGAAACCTGGACTCAGCATTGCCTATGGAATGCTGTGAAGTGCTTAATCAAATGGTGAGGTGCTGTTCCTCAAGCATCTGTCAAGGTTTATTTGAACAGTGTAGGATCCTGAGGACAGAGGGTTCAGATTGTAGATGGGGTAGAGAATTAAAATGACACGCTTGTGACTGAATGGTTCTCCAAAGCAATCTCTCAATACGAGCTCCTCAGTTTAGAGGAGACTATACTAGAGACTAAATTAACAGAAGTGTATTGTTTCACCTGGTAGGAGTGTCTGGGGTTTTGGACAGTGAGAAGGGAATATGTAAAAGGACAGGTGTTACTTATCCTGTGTTTGCAGGGAAATGGAAAAGGATAGTGAGGTTAGGAAGAGTGTCACAAGTGACTGATAAATAAAGAACCAAAGAAAATTAGAAACCAGTTACTGCACTTTCATGTGTAGCCGTTTGTTGTTCTGAATTGATCTCTCTTCCAGAGATAGACTCTGACCCATTATAGGTGAATGGTTTACATTACTTGTAGAAACATATGTTATTTGGAGAATGACTGTCTCTGCCTCTGTAGGGGATTGAGGACTAAGTACAGATGAAATTCTGACTGACTAGTATGTTGGTTCCTGGGTCCAAGTACAGTACAGGCATTTACCCAATCTTAGCATTTATTAGTTTCACTATTTTGTTTCCAAGATCCATTCTGTGATCTATTGACCAGTTATGGAAAATACTCCGATATCTTGTGAACACAAGATGTATGGATAACATTCCCTACAAGGGCCATATGTTGGTTTGAATTAAAACAAACACCGGTTAACTGATCAGAAGGATGTTGTTTACAGGCAGTTTGATCAGTTGTAATTGAGCAGATTTCTTCTGCCTTTTGGTACTAAATGATACCTGTCTCTGTCTGCAGGAGAGTTCGCCTAATGTAGATGATGAGACAGTTCTGCTGAGATGCACAGAAACATTCGATGATGATTTGTAATGAAGGGAATTTCTGAAGTAACCAAAGAAGCACAAAGCAAGTGATTAGTTTATGGCAAAATCAGCCAAATTCTGGTACATTGCACCATAAACTTCAAGTTAACAAAAATTGCAATTTACTTGTGATCTTTTACACATTTTCTTTCTGTATTTAATAATAAGGAAGGGCTAAGCCCCACGCAAGATATATTTAACACATATGAGCTGCATGTAAACTCTAGGCAATTCAGCTAATTATTGTTATTTATTCTGTGCAAGGAAATAAATTTCAGACTGGAATTTTTCTGCTCAATGACAACAGCCCATTGATTTCTGTGGAGAGATGATTGGCAGCTTTTTGGTTATAATATTGCGAATGTCTGCTTGCAGCTAACTGTAGTATACTTTAAAAATGAAAATATTCCATTTGAGGTTTTAAAAAGCTGTTTTATTGATGCTTAATAAGAAGACTGTGCACAAGGTTTTTCTGAACTTTGGTGTGTTTATTTAAAGCTTTCTACAACTCGTGCATAATTTTAGCCCAGGGTAAAAGAAATAATTGTCACAATCTGGTGGCAAGATTCTTAGCAAGCTACCAATGGTCATCTCAGAGAGAGGAGTGCATCTAGTTTGAAGACTAGATTGTGTAAATGATTTTCTGTGTAAATAAAACAATAAAATAGAATTGCTTTAGTCAAATAATATATTTTTTTAAAAAATTCTCAACTGAGAAATTACATTTTGAAGTAAACAATTTGTACAATATTGTGTGTTTTAATTTTCTATTGTGTTTATATTAATATTATGATGTTATTTATTTGTGAACATGTGCTAACAGCTGTGTTTCTAGAATCAAAGAGTTGTTGCCATTCCTTCATACAGAATATTTTAGAAACTATTTTACTCATGCCTCTCACTACAGTTTCTTGTTCCACTGAACCAATAATTTTCTGGTACCTTGCCCAAGTAAACATACTTTGTGCATGAGTCTTCACAGTGAGGACCAGGAGGCTGTAATTGAACTTGATCGTGTCCTCATCCAACATTTATGCACACATTAATTCTTATCTTGGGTACTGGATCAGTCAATGCAATCCAGATTAGGGATTGAAAATGGAATACTCTGGTCTGTTTGCCTTAGCACAACAGTGCAAGATACCTTCAAACACAGGCACTGTATTTGAAATGTTACATTATGTGACTTTCCACATGCATTTTTAAATGAACTTGATAGAGATAATAGCAACATTACAGTTTTTCCATATTTATATCTCACATAGACTATGACTTTAAGAAGTTAATTTTTGACTAAAGTGAGTGAGGTTATTGGACATTGCTAGTTAATGGAAAATGTGAAATCAAACCAAAAGGTTTTCATTAAAATCTCTGGTAGTTAGAGAAAAGAATGTTGCCATTGTGAATTTGGAGTCAGGCACCAAATTTGTGCCCAGCTTTCTGGAAGTACAAAAATACAATAGGCTGCAACTGTAGTTCAAGATGGGAATTACCCAAGAGAAATAAATGTTGTCTATCAATTTTAGAAAAGAGACACATCTGTGTCAGCTTCTGCCCATTGCACATATTTAGTGCAATGACCCTGAAAAGCCGCCTCATGCTGACCATCGGATAAGAAAAGAGGGATATTTTCCCAACAGATTTATTTTTAAATTAATAACAGAACAATTTTTTTTGCAATTTTCAAACCCAAATAGTTTCCCTTTGAAACGCCATCATAAAGAGAGAGAAGTATGTTACTATTGTGAGTTTGGTTAAAATAAAGATAGATTTCCTTCTTACGTTCATTGTACATAGTAATTTGATTGAAGAAGAGCCCTCGTTGGCTGGCTTTAGTGCAGAGAAACCTGTCACCTTGTTGTTGAATATTTCTATTTCTAAATAAGTTAATGAATAAATGTTTTTAACTCAAATCAACAACCAGGATTTCCTTCCCCTGCTTTTGTTGATTGTACTATTTTGCTCGTTAGCACTAAAGCACCAGAATATAACTGGCTAAGATGCAGAATACCTAAGACAGTGAACTGTTTTACTGTATTAATGTCTCTCAGAGGGTTTGTATCAGAATCATTAACATTGAAATGTTTTGAAACATAACTCACATTGTTTCCTGGTAAGTGCCTAAGAAGGGATAAATTACCACAACTTGTTAAGTTTTTTATGTATGTTTACTTATCTCTTGTACTGAGAAGTTTTTATTCCAATTCTCATGAGCATAAATTTTCTGATTTTAAAATATAGTGGTTTTAAAATGTTTGAAATAAAATCTTCAGCAATGTGCTCAGTCTGTACTTGCGACACTTGTGGATTGTAATACTGTTCAAACTGCAATTAAATCCCATTACTGTTTATTTTAAATCATTTATTCGAAGCTCTTCTTTCTGTGTTCAAATCTAGCTGTCTTTCTGATCACACAGTGATAGGGTAGGGTAGGAAAGTCACTAGATGGGGAGGTTCTGAAGGAGAGAGGAGGATCCTGTAGCTTGCAGACATCTGAAGTACAAAAGCAGAATATAAAAGATACTGCTCCTTAAATGACCTGTTGAACTGGAGGAATTAATCAAAATGGATGAGAAGAAATGTAACCAAATGGAACAAATTAACAGCTTGGAATTGGATCTTAATATCCTTGTAACAGATCGCAAAACGAAAGTGAAGTACATGTTAAAAACATCACAGTTATGGGGATAGTGCAGGAAAATGGTGTTGGGGTAGAAGATCAGCTATGATTTCATTGACGGCAGAGTGGGCTCAAATAGCTGAATGACCCAGTCCCGTTCCTGTTCTTACATTCCTGTTTTGTAACTACTTGAAATCTGAAGTACAAATCTAAAAGGGTCAGAAATACTAAGTGGATCTGGCAGCATCTGTGGAGAGAAAACAGTTGAAATTGAAGGCAGATTACATTATGCTAAAACTGTGCAATAACATTGGGAGCTGGAGAACCAGAACATTAGTATGGATGATTGAGTGGTAGTGAATATCTATTCCTTAAATCTAGGATTCCTTTGGTCCTAAAAAGGCCAGAATAAAACACCTTCCTTCACCCCTCCCGGACTCTGCAATCTCTTTACATATGTGGCGTTTCTTTATTAATTATCTTCTTGGTACACAAGGAGTGCAGTAGGGCAGCAGAAATGCCTCTGAAATTAGCCTCTGGCTCATTATCTAGGATTTTTGGGATTCTATTCTAAAAGGAAGGATGCTGGATGAATATCAGACATACATGAAAACACTGATGATCATCTCAGAAGTTGAAACAAATGGCTGGGTTCGTGGTGCTGTACCAATGTTATCACTAGTGACATGTAGGTGTTGGAATTCTGGGCTCACAATCATGACACAGGTTGCTGAAAAATTCTTCGTGATTCTAGCAATGATACAAAGGCTCCTCAGCCCCAGTAGACTCACAAAACCACAATTTATCCAGACACATTTGGTCCACCTCAGGGGTAACTCAGTTCTGGAGATGCATGCAACATAAGGTCTCATTTGATTTCCACCCTTCTCCAGTTAATTGTATTGCCATCAAAAAGTCTTTGAAAAAGTGCAGAAAATGGCAAATCAAAGAACTGGACCAAATATGGATTTCCTGATTGAGTTATTAATTTGCTTAAGCAAAATATTTAATTTCAGACTTCAAAAGTATCATAGCACTTGAGGCCACCTAACAATCACAAGGTGCAACAGATAAGAATGTATATGTTTTAATGTGCATATAACTGATTTTCCAACATATTCATCAGAATGACAAATGTTCATTTGTTTGGTTACAAAACAAATGTAGAGAAAAAGGAAGTTATAAACATCATATTTAAAAGAAATACCGGTAGGGGTTGAATGGCATTGAAAACATATAATCATGACTTTAGCTAAGAGATGACCAGGTTTAGTTTTACCACCATTCCAAACAGGACTGGCATATTCTGATGTGGGATGTAATATTTAATATTAACAAGATATAAAATTCTCCTGTCACTAAGAAATATTATGCTGCTGCTGTAAAAAAAAAATCATGCTTTAATTTTTCTCTGATATTGACAAGAATAAATGCACTGAATTTCACATAAATATAAACTTGCATTCAGGACAGCATGGTTGCTTAGTGGTTAGCACTGCAGCCTCACAGCACCAGGGTCCTGGGTTTGATTCTAGCCTTGGGTAACTGTGTGGAGTTTGGACATTCTCTTTGTGTGTCTGTGTGGATGCCTCTGGATGCTCTGGTTTGCTCCCACAGTCCAAAGATGTGCAGGTTAGGTGGATTAGCCATGGGAAATGCACGGTGACAGAGATGGGGTGGGTCTGGGTGGACTCAATGCGTCAAATGGCCTGCTTCCATACTGTCATCATTCTGTGAGCTATTAGCAAAACTCAAAGCCAAAAAGAACACTTGCAAATGGAAGAAAACATGCTGTTATGCTTCGCCAGGAAAAAAGTTTGAAAAACTAAGGGCAAATTTAAGATTAGTGTAGCAATAAAATTCAACTTTGAAAAGTCTAATTTATTCCAGTATGTAGAAACTGGATTTTTGTCAAGATGCAAGTTTATAATCATGTGAAATTCAGCAGTAATTGCAGTCATTCTTATCAGCGTCAAAGAAAAATTAAAGCACAATTGTTTTACATCATCAGCATAATATTTCTTAGATTATCACTAAATAATTTATTCCTATTAATATATGCTATGCCTTACGTCATTCTTTAGTTTTTCTTTTTATCTTGCAGCTCTCAACGGTTCTTATATTCGGTAATTATTTTCAGAAAAACACTCTCCCTGTAAAAAGGTTGTTGACCCCATAGTCTATCTGGGCTTCAACTATCACCTTGGTACAATAACATTGATATAGGGTCGGATGGTGGAGAATCTGTGTGGGTACAGTTGAGGAACTGCAACTGATGAAAGACCCTGATGGGAGCAATGTATAGGCCCCCTTGTTGTAGTCAGGATGTGGAGCAGAAAATAAATCAGGAGACAGAAAAGGCATGTACGAAAGACACTACAACAATAGTAATGGGGGACTTCAAAATGCAGGTGCACTGAGAAAATTAGGTTAGAATCAGCCCCCAAGAAAGGAATTTGTGTAATGCCTATGCATTTTTTTCTTTGGAGCAGCTTGTGGTAAAGCCGGCTAAGGAACAGGCAGTTCTGGATTTGGTGCATGTAATGAGGCAGACTTGATGAGGGGGCTTAAGGTGAAGGAACACCCGGGGGCAGTGACCATAATATGATAGAATTCACTGCAGTTTGAGGGGGAGAAGCTGGAATCATATGCAATAGTATTACAATTGAGTAAAAGTAACCACAAAGACATGTGGGAGGGGCTGGCCAGAGTTGTTTGGAAGGGGAGCCTAACATCCCTAGCAGGCCCATCAGTTCAGGATTTATAGAGTTGCAGTCCTTTCTGCTCATAAATTAAGTGGTAATAAAGGCCAGGGAATTTCTGGTCACAAGAGTTCAGTTAATTATTTCTTGTTCATCAGGGAATCTGTAAACCAAATATGTGCATTTATGTAGAATTACCATTCTTGCAATTTGTGTTCAAGGTCGTGCCAAATTGAATTCTCATTTTCAACAGGCATTGGTACCTGTTACTTTATACTGCTACACATTTAAAATGTTGAAGAGCTAAGCAGAATGTTGAGTTTATTAGATACTTTCAGCACGTGACCTATATAACCAATTGAAATGAAGGAAATTGAGTCATATATATATTAGCAAGTTGGATGGGAATGCCTCCTTTCAAGTGCAGTGACTTAGGAGCTACTTGACCCTCACCTGGATGTGTACCTGGTCCAAGCCAAAGGCCAGGTGCAAGGGAAATAAAATGCTCCTTCTTTCTCCGCATCTTGCTGCACAAACAGATACAAAAAGGGCATATCATAGCAGAGAATCAATTTATTTTTTAGTTAAGTTTAGCTTTGAGTCATGTAGGCTTTGTGCGTTAATGAAAACAGGTGATAGAAGGTGACACCCCATTTTATGACTCTTCTGATAGCTGTTGAGAAATGGTGTGATATAATACAGGCTGTTGCTTGAAAATCATTGATAATTGTGCCCCCCTTTTGTGAGTGAAAGGGAATAGGGTTATGTTGGTTCAATGCATTGTGTCACCTATTGCCCCTGGTTCTGGGGAGGTATTTCACTTCAAACTTGGAATCTAATTACGGCCCTTTACTTATCCAACTCATTTTCCAGTCCTCCTTGTAGAAAGACTAAATTTCATTAGCTATTTTTGATTATGTTTCTGCATCTATTCATGACATTCTAATGATCTATGTACTTTGACTCCCAAGTCTCTTTAGACCATCACTGTTTTCAGCTTTTTACAATTTAGAAAGTATCTTGTTTTATCCCTTTTGGGCCAAAGTGGAAGGTCTTATGTTTCTACTCACAGTCCAATCTCTGAAATCAGTAAAGTGATAGAAGAGGTCATCTAAAGTGTTATTGAGCACCACTTGCAAAGCAATAACTTGCTCACTAACAGTTTGGATTCTGCCAGGGCCATACAGCTCCTGACCTCATTACAGTCCTGATTTGATCAGTAACAGAGAGCTAAATTCCAGTAAGGTAAGACCGAGGTCCCCTTGACATCAAGGCTGCATTTGACTGAGTATGGCATTAAGGAGCCCGAGCAAAACTGGAGTCAATAGGAATCAAGAAGAGAAACCCACCAACCTTCCAACGGAAGACGATTGTGGTTGTTGAAGATTGGTCAGTTCAATTCCAGGACATCTCTGCAGGAGCTTCTTAGGATAGTGTGCTAGGCCCAATCATCTTCAGCTGCTTCATCAATGACCTTTCCTCCATTATAATTTCAGAACTGGGGATGTTCGGTGATGATTGTACTGTGTTCGGCATCATTTGCTACTTCTCAGATCTGAAGCAGATGATGTCCACATGCAGCTAAACCTGGACAATATCTGGGTTTGGGCTGATAAGTGGCAAGTAACATTTGTGTCACATAAATGCCTGGCAATGAACACCTCCAGCAAGAACCAATCGTCTTCGCCTGACACTCAATAGCATTACCATCTCTGAATTTCCCACTCTTGGTATCCTGTAGGCTTCTGTTGACCAGAAACTGAACTGGACTAGCCATATAAACTCTGTGACTACAATAGCAGGTATGAAGCTAGGAATCTTGCAGTGAGTAACTCACCTCCTGACTCCCAAAGCCTGTCCATCGTCAACAGTGCACCTGTCAGCAAAATGATGAAAGACGTCCCATTTGCCTAGATGAGTGCAGGCTATAGTAATGCTCAAGGAGCTTGACACCATCCAAGATTAAGCAACCTGCTTGATTGGCTTTACATCCACAAACACTTCATCCACCACTGACATACAGTAGTTGTAGTATGTACCACCTACAGATGCATTGCAACAACTCACCAAGGTTCAGCATCTTCTAAACCCACAACTGCTCAATCTAAAGAAATAATAAACATAGAAACATAGAAACCAGGAGCAGGAATAGGCCATTCAACCTTACGCACTTGCTCCAGCAATCAAGATGATGGTGGCTTACCTTCAAATGCTGAAGATACATGAAAATATCACCACCTGCAAGATTCCCTCCAAGCTATTTACCATTCTTTCACTGTCACTGGGTTCAAATCCTAGAACACCCTCATTAACAGCATTATGCAGCCAGTGAGCTGACATTCCATATTCATAAATGAATAAAAAAACCTATCACTTAAATCTATTTGTCACAATTTTGCTGATTCATGTAATCTGTTGATACCATTTTATAATTCAATGTTTCCATCTATACATTAACATACCCCATCATTTAAATCATTCATGAATACATTGAAAATTTGAAGCCTCAAGCCATATCCCAAGGGACATGTGTCACATTCTGTTAATGTCCCTACTCTTTGTCTCTTACCATTCAGTCAATTTTCGAACAAAGTCAATAATTTTCTTTCAATTCTAAGAGCTTCAACTTCAGCTTTCAGTCTCTACGAGTGTTTTTATAGAATGCCTTCTGGTGGTTCACATAACCAAAATACAATGACATTACTTTTCAGTGATCTCTTCAAACATTTTATTTTCGTCAGGTGTAAATCCATCTTTGCTCTCTCTGGTCAGCTGAAAACTTTTAAGGCATTCAGTTACTCAATCCTTGATTATAGACTCCTGGGACTGATGTTTTAGACCCTGGGCAGGCAGACATGAAGATGAATGGGCATAGAATTTCATGCCATCAGTTGGGTATTTGGTTTCTTGGCTCCATCCCAGCCTGGGACATTTTCAAGGAGAAAAGATGGAAAGCATGGTGCAGAGGGTAGTCAATTCAGGCAATTATGGTCCACTTATGATCTATAGTCTAAGGCCAATTGGGATTTTCCAGTCAGCCAGAGGCCATGGGGTACTTGAAGCCCTCTCTGCCTGCTTAACTTCAGCCTAGGTCGGTTAGTGAAGGGCTTCTACCCCTATTGTGTTAATTTGGTTCCTATGGCTTTTTTTCAAAATTTAAAACATTAAATATTAATTTAAAATATTAATTCCCCCATTTGCCCAGTTTGGAGAAAATCTCAGGTTGCTGATGGTCCTCAGTACAGTCCGAGAATCCTGATCTCCCATTAAGCCACAGTAGGATCCTGCCCAAGTAATTTCCAGACAACAGATGATAGGATAACTGATTTATACTTCTCTGGATTTTCTCTCTTTTACCTTTCTTAAATAGTGGAGAAACATGCACAATTTTATTATCTAAAGGAATGGCTCCTGAACATATGGAACTTTGGAAAATTATGATGTGGAGATTCCGCTGTTGGACTGGGGTCGACAAGGTCAAGAGTCACAGACACCAGATTATAGTCCAACAGGTTGATTTGAAATCACAAGCTTTCGGACTGTTGCCACTTTGTCAGGTGAAGTTAGGTCACTTCACCTGACAAAGGAGCAGCACTCCGAAAGCTTGTGGTTTCAAATAAACCCGTCAGACTATAATCTGGTGTTGTGTGATTTTTGACCTTGAAAAATTATAGTCAGAGCATTTGCAATGTTCCCTACTTCCTTTAAAGTCTTAGTATGGAAACCATCCAAATGTTGGAGGAGATGTACTTTTTTTTTGTGACTATTATTTTGCTTATTGTTCATTTTGGTCAATCCCTGTCCCTGATTCAGTGTCAGTTTCCTTGCAATGTCCTGCATGATATTCCTCTCCTGTATTGTAAATCCTGATAATTATGCAAATGATCATCATTTCCTTCAGAGTATCAGTGAAATCACCATTATCAATTTTCAAAGAGCATCCATTGTGCCTGACCACACTCTTTATCTTCAAATGTTTGTGTTGATTTTAATATCCCATGCAAGTTGTTTATCATATTTCCTTTTAGTAGCCTTTCCTACCCGTTTGTCACCCCTCGTATCGTTCCCAGTTGCCTGGATGTGTTAATTTTTGCATGCTATCTCTGGGTCAATTACTCTTTAAGTAGTCAACGGTTTTGTTTTGTGATGTACAGCTTGTGAATCTTATGGACATTAACTGTGTCTGCGTCACGTTTAAATTCTTTTTTGAATATTTCATCATAATCATGTGCCTACTTTATTGTGATAAGTCTGTGTCTCATCACATTAGAATTAACTTCACCCAAATTTAAATCTGAAGTAGCTGTTTTGTGTTCCTCTCTTTCAAACAGTACATTGAACTCAATTAATTATGATTGCTGCGAGATGAATGTTTGTGCATAACGATCACAAGGTATGTCAGGATATTCCCAAATTGGGATGTGATTTTCCAACCTTTCTTTTTAAATTGACTGTCCTGTTCAG
Organism: Rhincodon typus; assembly: GCF_021869965.1. Taxonomy (NCBI): domain Eukaryota; kingdom Metazoa; phylum Chordata; class Chondrichthyes; order Orectolobiformes; family Rhincodontidae; genus Rhincodon; species Rhincodon typus. The sequence continues at coordinate 22,294,590 of NC_063349.1, read as the reverse complement.
AAACAGCAGCTGCACTCTACAGCACTACTGTTGTCTCTTCTCAGCTTTCCTCCATAAATGGCACCTGGAACGGGCAGGAACAAAACTGAAAAAAATCAAGCTTTTGATTAAGAGTCATTCCTCTCACAGTGTGTAACTCATGTGGATCCCACCCACATTAAACAGCACTCATTACAATGAAACCTTGGAATTTTCACCTTTAGAACATGGTAAAAATGCTTCAGAAGAGCACACCAAACCATAAACAAGCGCAGATACACATTTTAACTGAAATCACTATTTTAACAGAGCTAGAATAACACTGGAGAAATTTGTACAATAATTCATGATTCTTAGAACCAATAAAAAGTTTTAATAATTTAACTTGAATGTAGGAAGAGTTATCAGTAAGTTCGTGAATGATACAAAAATTGGTGGGGTGGCAAATAATAAGGACGATAGCCTTGGATTTCATGGGAGATAGACACTCATCAGTTGGGCTGATCAGTGGAAAATTAATTCAAATAGGTGTGAGGTGATACACTGGAGCAGGACAAGCAAGGCAATGGAATATGGGAATGAATGGTAGGACCATAGAAGGCATCAAGGATCAGAGGGACCTGGCTGTGCGTATCCATCAATCCCTTAAGGTAGTGAGAAATAGTGAGAATAAAGTTGTTAATAAGGATATGGGATATTTGTCTTTATTAGCCAAGGCATAGGGTTTAAGATCAGGGGATTATACCAGAGCTTTAAAAAGTGTTAGTTAGGCCTCAACTAGAGTATTGTGTGCAGTTCTGGAATGTGTATCATAGGTGGGATGTGATTGCACTGGAAAGGAGATTTATGAGGATGTTGCCTAGGATGGAAAGTTTTAGTTATGAAGAGAGATTGGACAGACTGGAGTTATTTTCCTTGAAGCAGAGGAGACTAAGGGGAGACATGATTGAAATGTATAAAATTGAGGGGAAGGGATGTGTTGGACAGGAAGAGTCTATTCCCCTTGATGGAGGAATCAACGACCAAGGGCCAGATTTAAGGTAAGGGTTTAGAGGGGATATGAAGAAAATTTCTTTCACCCAGAGGTTGGTGGGAATCTGCAACTCACTGCATGTAAGAGTGGTATAGGCAGAAACCCTCAGAAAATTTAAGAATTATTTAAGATAACAAGGTGTAGAGCTGGATGAACACAGCAGGCCAAGCAGCATCATAGGAGCAGGAAGGCTGATGTTTCAGGC
>NC_063349.1:22180721-22292973 GCF_021869965.1 Rhincodon typus | reverse complement strand
GCCTGAAACATCAGCCTTCCTGCTCCTATGATGCTGCTTGGCCTGCTGTGTTCATCCAGCTCTACACCTTGTTATCTCAGATTCTCCAGCATCTGCAGTTCCTACTATCTCTTAAGAATTATTTAGATGTGTACTTGCAATGCCAAGACATATGAGGCTCTGAGCCAAATGCTGATCAGCACAAACTTGATAACCTGAAGGACATTTTCTGTGCCCTATGATTCTAACTCCAAGTTAGCAAAACCTCACTTTGATCTTTGAATTATGAATCACTGTTAATTACACTTGCTGTTTATAACTTTATGCCAGTTAGATTACTCTATAAGTTAAAGTGCAATCAGATACAAAATGATTCTGGCAATTCCATTTTACATGCAAATTACCCTCTGTAATAGCATGCATGAGATTACGGTATAAAAACAGGATTCAGATCTTTATTAGCTAGCAGACATACCTAAACTTGAGGTGTCAACCTGGTGAAGCTACAACATAGAACTGCATGCTTGCTAAACAGCGGAAAATGTATGAAATAGATACAGCTAAGCAATCCCACAATCAATAGATCAGATCTAAGCTCAGCAGTCATGCTGCATCCAGTCCATTAGCTGTAGGTAAATTCTAGTGCATGAGTTATAATATTTAGGATGCAGGTATTGAGGAAGGCCAATTAGATTGTAGCCATTATTATGAGAGGAGTTAAATTTAAAAATAAGAATGTTTTGTTTCAGGTATTCAGGGGATTTAAAAAAAATATTGTTCCTGGGATGTGGATGTTTCTGCTAATTGGTCATCCCTAATTGCCCAGAGGATAGTTAGGATTTAACCACATTGCTGTGGTTCTGGAGTCATGTGTAGGCCAGACTAGCTAAGGATTGCAGTTTCCCTTCCCTAAAGGACATTAGTGAACAGATTCTTTTTTCCCCTGATAATTGACAATTATCAATGACTTCATTGTCATCATTAGAGTTTTAATTCCAGAATTCAAATTCCACTACCTGGCATGATGAGATTTGGATTAATAGTTTAGCAGTAATCCCAGTAGGTCAGAGGCTCCTCCCCATATCTTACCACATGTGAAATACTACATACAATTTTGGTCTGTTTATTTAATGAAGTATGTAAATTAAGTGAGGACTGTTCACAAGAGATTGATACATTTGATAGTACATGCAATGAATGGATTGAGCTTACTTCCACTGGTGCTTAAAAGAGGAAAAGATGATTTTATTGAAGTTTATGTGATCCTGAACAGTATAGACAAGGTGGACTTGCAAAGAATGTTTACTATTGAGGGTAGGTCCAGAACTGGGGAACACTGTTTTAAAATTCAGGATCACCCTCTTAAGGCAGAGCTTAGAGGTAATATTCTTTTCTCTCAGAATATTATATGAATTTGGAACTCTCTGCCTCGGCAAGTGGGGAGATTGAATATTTTTAAGATACTGTTGGATAGATTCTTATTAGACAAGTGAATCAAAGATTATTGGGGATATATGGAAATATGGAATTTGGAACACAATTAGATCAGCCATGATCTTATTGAATGATGAAGCTGGCTTGACAAGTCAAATTATCTTTTTCTGCTTAAATTGGTGTATGTTAGTATATCGTCAACACAAAAGACAGGACAAAACCAACTTGGCCAATTACTGCCCTGTCAGTCCCCTCCTGATCATCAGCAAGGTGAGGAAGAGATCATCATTAGTATTGGTAAACAACAAAGGAACAACCTATTCTCCGATGCCCAGTTTGGGATCCACCAGATCCACTCAGATCCTGACCTCATTACAGCCTTGATCCAAACATAGACAAAAGAACCAAATTCCAGAGGTCAGGTGGAAGTGACTGCCTTGACATCAATTTAGAATTTGACCAAGTATGGCACCAAGGAGCCCTAACAAAACTAGAATAATTAAGAATCGGGGGAGAACCCTCTGCTAATAGGAATCAATCTTAGCACAAAGGAAGGTGTTTGTGGTTGTTGGAGGTTCATCATCTCAGCTCCAGGGTGTTACTGCTGGAGACCCTCAGGGTAACGCCCAAGATACAACCATCATAAAGTCAGAACTGGGGAACATTTTTAAAATTTACTCATGGGACATGGCCATTTTTGGCTGGGCCAGCATTTATTGCCCATCCCTAGCTATTCTTGAGAATGTGATGGCGAGCTGCCTTCTTGAATTGCTGTAGTCCATTTGCTGTCAGTAGACCCACAATACCATTAGGGAGGGAATCCCAGGACCCTGATCCAGTGAAAGTGAAGGAACAGGATGGTGATGCCATTGGTGGGAACATGCAGGTGATGGTGTTTCCATGTATCTGCTGCCGTTGTTCTTCTAGATAGAAGTGATCATGGGTTTTGAAGGGGACACACTGGCCTAGTAGTATTATTAGACTATTAATTTAGAAACTTTGCTAATGATCTGGGGACCCAGCAAAAATAGCCCTGTCAACCCTACACAGTTCTCCTTACTAATATCTTGGGGCTAGTGCCAAAATTAGTAAAGCTATCTCCCAGACTAGTCAAGCAACAGCCTGACGTAGTCATACTCATGAAATCATACCTTACAGACAATGTCCCAGATACCACTATCATCATCCCTGAATATATCTGGTCCCAATCTGTGTTCAGTTAACTATATCTCAGCTGGACAGTAGCATCAGCATTACCCTTAGTTTAATTGGGTTAGGGTGCAGGATCTCAGCCATAGTTACAAATCACCACCCAAGAGTCATTTTGAGTTTGTAATCCTCCCTGCTATTTTTCCTTTACACACCTATCCACACAATTATTAATTCCCAAATACACAAAGAAAGATATTTCCCACACTCTAGAGTGACATCAACCAGTCGTCCACAGTTTCTGTATAAATTATATCTTTTGACTTTGCTTAAACAGATTGAATGTTGAACCGCTCAGATGTGTACAAATCAGATTAACTTCAGGCATTGGATGAGCCTCTAAAGATTTTGTATTTTTCAGCTTTGAAGAGCAAATGAAAGAAATCAGAGCAGAATTTAAAGCTTCATCCTGGGACAGATTAGGAGAGGGGTCATATAATGAGGTGGGAAGATGTAAATTGGAGACCCCAATTCCTTCACGGCTTCTCACATTAAGCCTGGAACTAATTGAGGGCCATATCCTAACAGTACCTATATTCAAGCAGCAATGATCAGGGGCTATGCCATGTAAGAAGCTGTCTAGTAAACCCTTTGGACAGAACTGTGGTCAGCTGGGTCCCTCATTCTCAGGCACCTCTGTCTAATGGAGGGACCCATTTGTGACTCCTCACATACTAAACCAGGCTATGTCCAAATAGAGCAGCATGGTTGCTCAGTGATTAGCACTACTGCCTCATAGCACCAGGGACCTGGGTTCAATTCTGTCTGTGTGCAGTTTGCACATTCCCCTTGTGTCTGCGTGGGTTTCCGCTGAGTGCTCTGGTTTTATCCCACAGTCTTAAGATACGCAGGTTAGGTGGATTTGCCATGGTAAATTGACCATAGTGTCCCTGGATGTGTAGGTTAGGTGGATTAGCTGTGGGAAATGCTGGGTTACAGGGATAGGATAGGGGGGTAAGCCTGGGTAGGATGCCCTTCAGAGAGTCGGTGTGGACCTGTTGGGCTGAATGGCCTGTTTCCACACTGTAAGGATTCTATGGACCTGGGCAATATCCAGGCTTGGGCCTGTGCCACACAAGTGCTAGGCAATGACCATCTCCAACAAGAGAGAATCTGACAATCAATGTTTATTTCAATAGCATTACCATTACTGAATCCCCCACAATGAATATTCTAGCAGTTGCCATTGACCAGAAACTGAACTGGAATTAGCCATATAAATACCATGGCTACAAGATCAGATCAGAGGCTAGGAATGCTGCAGTAAGAAACTCACCTCCTGACACCCCAAAATCTGCTCACCATCTACAAGGCACACATCAGAGTGTGATGGAATACTTCCTACTTGCCTGGATGAGTACAGCTCCAACAACACTCAAAAAACTTGACACCATTTAGGACAGAGCAGCCTATTTGATTGGCACCACATCCACAAACATTCACGCTAACCATCGCTGACGTACGATAGCATGTAAAGATACATTGCAAAAATTCACCAAGGCTCCTTAGACAGCACCTTCCAACACACAACCACAACCATCTAGAAGAAAAAGGGCAGCAGATACATGGGAACACCACAGCCAGCAAGTTCCCCTCGAAGCCTATCACCAGCCAGACTTGGAAATGTATTGCTATTTCTTCATTGTTGCTGGGTCAAAATCCTTGAACATCTTGTCTCATGACATTGTGGGCTTATCTACCAAATGGACTGCAGTAGTTCAAGAAGCTTTCACCACCACCTCACCAAGAACAATTAGGGATATACAATGAATGCTAGCCTAGTCAGTGAAGCCCCCATCCCTTGAATGAATTTTCAAAAAGATTATTAAGTAAAATTAGAGTATATAGAGATTAGGAATGGATCAGAAATCACTGTTGGGAGAAATTTGCAAGACCTCTAACAGCAGTAATCCCATTGAACAGTGTATTAAACAAAAAAGAGTGGACTTTGTGATAACTACATTGTAATAATTGTGAGTGACTCAAATTTACATATAGTCGAGACTAATCAAATTGGCAAAGGTGGTCTAGAAGATGAGTTGTAGAATGTGTTGTGACAGCAGGAATTGGAGTACATGAATAACCATGTTTTGTTATGACTGTACACAGTTTTAATTAAACCTCACCAAAATACTGTGTAATTTTGGTCTCCATATTGAAGAAAGTACATACATGCCTTGCAAGCAATGTAATACAATGTAATACAGATTGTCCACTAGAAAGGGAGGGTTGTCCTGCGATGAGAAGCTAAGTGAGTTGAGTTTATATTCTCTGCAATTTAAAAGAATGATAGTTGATTTCATTGAAGCATTCAAGATTTTGAAGGCACATGACAGGTAGACATTAAGAAGTTGTTTCTGCTCCCTATGGAATTTAATACACAACGTCACTCAGGACAAGAAAATAATCATTTTGGACTGATATGAAGATAAATTTCTTTACTCAGAAGGATTGCAGATCTTCAGAATTCTCTACTGCCGCGAATTGTAGATGTTCCATTGTTGAATATATTTATTTGCGGATAGGCAGATAGATTTGTGGTCTTTCAGGGAGTAAAGGTATGGGAAGCCAACAGGAAACTGTGTTGAAGCCCAAGATCAACCATGTTAATATTGAATAGTAGAGCAGGCTCAATAGATTGTATGATCTACTCCTGCTCCTACCTATTGTTGTTATGTTCAGTGGCCACTGCTACTGGTCATGCTGCCTCTAAATGCCAGCAGCTCTTAGATGCAGGATATTTCCCTTACACGAGCCAGGTACCACAATAGCAGCCCTCATACTGCCTGCTTGCGATTTCATCTCCTTGGGGATCCTAAAAATGGCTGTTTTAATAAGCATTGAATGGGACCATCATGGTGACTACTAAATTTTAAATCAGTCTCTTCTCAACTTGGGAAAACATTTCTGATCGAGTGAACAGCATGACAGGAATTTAATGTAGACTGATTACTCATTACTAACTCCAGTCAATTTTCTGTGATCAGCCCCATGTAAGGAAATTGGTTGACTAAAGGCCTGATAGAGGTCTTGTGGTGCAGTGGATAGTGTTCCTGCATCTGGGCCTGACTCTGTTTGCAAAACCTGATGGCCATAGAAGGTGCATTGACCATAGATTAATTATCAATCTCTAAAACCTTTAAATACATCTATGGAAGGTGGGAAGAGCAGGAGAGCCACGCCCCACCCCCAGTCAGCCATGCTTGATATGGAGTGGTGCTCTGGAAGTTATAGTCTCTGATGACAAGTTAGCAACCTGTTCCATGAAAAAACAACTAGCTATTCAAAAAGACATCAGCACACACTTTGTCTTGCTTATGTGTCATTAGATATAGGAAAACCAGAGTTCAATAAAACTCAATTTTACTTACTGAAAAACTTGCCAAAGACCAGATTAACTGCTTCTCTGATTAATACAAGAATTGTTTTCTACTGGCAAGTTACTAGGTACAAAACCTGAAACTCCCTTGTATCACTTTTCAGGCATATAAACCACACAAAGTAATCAGTCAATCAGAATCTCTCATGCCATTTCTGCATAAGTAATTGGTAACAAATTGGCTTCATCTGGAATTTCTAATAAATCATTTGTAAAATATGATCAGGTAACTGATAACATATGTAAGTGCTTGCAGTAAGATATCTTTTATGGCTTTACTGTCTGATAGAATCATAGAATCCCTACAGTGTGGAAGCAGACCACTTGGCCCATCAAGTCCACTCAGACCTTCCAAAGAGTTCACTCCATCTCTGTACCCTCCATTTCCCATGGCTAATCCAGCTAGCCTGCACATCCCTGGACACTATCAGCAATTTAGCATGGCCAATTCCTCTAACCTGCATATTTTTAGATTGAGAGAGGAAGCCGGAGCACTTGGAGAAAACCCACGCAGACACAGGGAATATGTGCAGATTCCACCAGACAGTTGCCCGAGGCTGAACTCTTATCATAGTTAAAGGTCTTTCATTTGGGTGTTATCCAGTATCCATGCATCTTACTCAATCCGCAACTGATAGACTAAGATCAGGATTATTTTGTGTGTGATATTTCACTGTCCACTCAGCATATTATTTTGGCAGTTATCCTAATTTTACTATCCGTTTCTTCTGTTCTCTGCCAAGAAGCAGATCCTTGGTAGTTATTTACCAAACCACATGTAGAACAAGGAGGCAGTCCCAAATCTATCTGACCACTATAGGATTGATCCCTGTGCAGTGGCCAATAATCTCATCCACACATGTCCAAGTTAACCGGCCCCAACCTTTATCATAACAACTTGTATTTTTTACAGAAGTGTTCTCAAGTTACATGGAAATGGGTGCATGGTGCAACTAGTGTAAATGAGAAGGGTTAAGAATCAATATTTTGAGTTTGAAAAAAAATTACGGAAACACTAGAAAATTATGGCATGGAAAAAGGCTATTCAGCCCATCATGACTGCACCTGCAGAAATAAATTAAGAAATGGCAAGAAATATTAGGGGGCCTCATGGTGAAAAACCCACCAAAAACTCAACATAACTCACATTTAGCCAAAATAACATAAGATGCAACCCTCAGACTTCCATGTAGCTCCAGCCATTTTTTATTTGTGAAGTCCTCTTCCTCAGATATTTGTCATTCAAGTGCATCTTTGAGCTTAGGACCTCTTAACTCAAACAGTTTTCCTGCAGTGATAAGACCTTCAACAATTTCTGATTCTTCTCAATCAAGACATCAGGATTATAATGAACATTTGTATTGTCTTCAAAGAGCAAAACAAGATTCATTCTTCCTTCAACAAAGCATCAACGTCAGTGCATTGTCATTCTCGACCATTCTTTTCTGAAAAAAATTAAAGGCTAACATGAAATTTTGCAGCTGGTCACCTTCATCTTTGGTGTACCTGTCTTCTGCTCCACCCAGCTTGCCATCAAAGAGAAATGTAAGATCTATGAAACCCTCCTGTGGTCCTAGGGATGGAGCTTCTTCAATGAAGGCTAATTGACAGCAGATTGAATCAAGCGGAATGTAACTGGTGAATGAAGAAGAGTCAAAGCCACACATGCTTTTCTTTCAATAATTTGCCTTCAATTCCATGAGCTATGACTTTAGCGAATTATCTCAGCTTTATCAAGTGTCTTCTGGAAGTCCATAAAAGTACAATTTAGATATTCGCCAATTCGCTACTAAAGTAAACTCTTCAAAAAGTCCCATCAGAATTATCAGGCATAATTTACCTCTTACAAATCCTCCTCTTAATAATACTGCCTTTACAAATTCTGCCCACCACTCACAAATCTATGCTTCCTCTCTGATCAACTGAAAATTTTCAAAATGTTCAATTATTCTTACTAATAGATGCTAGTTTTTTTTTTCTAAAAAATACACGTGAGGCTAAATGGTCTATTAAGTCCCTGTATTTTCCTTCTATTGTCTTTTCAGTAGAGTAGCACACATAAATTTCTAATCGGAAAAAAAAGAGTTCCTAAATTGAGAAACTTCAGAAGATTATAGTTAGAACATCCGTCATTTTTTTTTTCTTCCTTCAGTAGTGTCCAGCAGTTCTGTTCCTTTTAAGGATCACTGGTAAGGTGACTCTAGAGATGGCAAAACTAATTAGAGCTTACTGCTTACTGACATGCAATAGAGTGGGGTTTTCAAACAGACATTAGGCCCTTTGACGTTAGTCTCTTTCATATGTTATCAATTTAAGGAGGCCACTGGGATGCTTTAATATTGCCAGAACAGAAATGGGTCTTTTATGCATTTCAGATTCCCTAACAGCGTGGTACATAGCCTTTCAAAGTTAAATTCTTTGCACCTTCACTTTTCATAATAATATTAGAGAGATCTTATTTCATATTACAGTTTGCTTTTCACAGTTAGTATTATACCCAGTAACTGATAGGACAAACAGATCCCCAAATCATTGGATATTGAATCCCACAGCTGTGCCAGCATTGCATTTGCTTGGGACCTTCACGCTTCCTCCACAAGGGTAGGTGAAGACTAGGAAGTTGTACTTAATTAGAATGAGGTCAGAAGGCAACCAGGCCAGTAGAGCACATCTTTCTCATACATTAGCTCAAGCTGTTCAGAAACACTTCTTCCCCATAAGTATGCTCAACTATTCATAATATTATTAATTTATTATTGTCATATCTGCTCCCTTTCCAACAGGACCAATGCTATCAATAGTTGGAATAAAAATTACTTAAGCTGCAACTTTCCTCACCTGGTTACCTTGTCAAGTCCATCTGCAAATGCATAATGAGCCTCTTCAGATCCAAAGAATCCAAGAACTGTCTTTGCAGAGATTTCCCACTCTCAGTCCCTCTTGGTCTGTGCCAGTAGCATTATATGGGGTTGACATGACTGGAACCTCCTACATCAGTCTGCAGACTGTGATGTTTGCATCCCTGCAGACATTGTGGAGGTTCTGCTGAGCTATTATTAAAGTTACTTCAGGAATCCACTAGCACAGCCAGCCAACCTCCATGGCCAATGATAATCTTTAGGTCTTTTCTTATTCTTATTTTAGCAGCAATTTGCTCATTCACATTAATGCATCATATATCCCGGAGCACATGAAGACAAAAGACAAGTTTAACTATACAAGCAAAAGAACGACTGGCAACTGGACAATTTAATTAGATCTAAGATAGTGATTGAAGATTGGGTGACCTTATATGACATTTTCACAGTCACAGGATTAACTCATGTCTGAACAGATTTCTGAAAGTTCATAAGAGATAAATGACTGTGGGTTGATTCCCCTCCCTGGAATGGGCATAAATGTAAACCATTATGGAATTCACCTATTCCAATGTTTGTGGGCTGACCCAAAATTGAAAAGCTCTGGACTCTGTTGTTTGTAAACTGAAGACTTAAAAATGCGAGCTATAAAGAAACCAGTTAAATTAGACACTGGGGATAAATTCCACCATCCCTTCTCAATCACATAGCAACGGCTTCTAACACAATCATTTTCAGTGGATGGTAGAAGTATTGATCATGTGACTGGAACTGACTACAAATCATGTTTCTTATTACCCTAAGAGCCGTGGTGAAACCCGGAAGTCTGGAACCCAACACGACAGGATGGGCAATTCCTCCCCATCTTACAACATGTCAACTTGGGCAGTGCAAGGGGATCTCATTATTCTTCTCTTCTGCAGATACTTGACCATAATTTCATCAGGAAATCCAGAGATTTCTAACTTCCATCCTTTTTTAGGGAACCAGGAGAGGACAACTTATGCAGTCCTTCACTTTAAAGGATTGAATCTGAAAATGATTTGCTTCTTATATTCTGTTAATAATTCAGCTACATACCTTGACCTGTAGAATCCATGGTTACTTGAGCATATGTCTGTGCACTTAAGGGAGTGTTTGTATTCATTAGATATGAATTCTGGGTTGTTATGTGAATAAACATGATCTCTTCTTCTGATTTTAAAATGTACCTGAAACCCTGCTTTGTGTTTATTACTGAGAAAGCACGACACTCAACGTTTAAAACACGCTTAAATTGCACCTTATTGAAGACAAACCAAAGATGAGGAGACAGGAGAAACTTATCGCATCATCTCCCTCTTTAGTTTGTAACATAAAACAATAAACATGAATAGAGAGACAGATTGGAAAGAATCACTCACAAAAGCTTAACACACTCAGATTATGTAGTCATTGACCCATTTAAAATTCAAAGAGGCTGCTTTGTCCAGTTTTCAACATGCCAGAGGGTAATCGGCTTAATGCTGGTGGATAAAAATAATACATGCAGGAATTCAGTAGAAGCATATTAATTACAAACCTTTTGAATTACAATCTTTACCTTTTCACATTAAACATGTTTTAGAAACTTGCCACCAGAGGAAATAACCTTTTAAACTAGTGAAAAATTTTGCGTGCTATTATAGCTGCTGTATTACTCAGCAATGATCTTGTATTACTCTTCTGGATGGGTTTTCTTATTCACCAACAGGCAAACTCTTTTTACTACAAAAAGTTTTGATCATTGGCTTGATGACATTATATCAATTTTCAATTTCCTAACTTTTGAACAGAATACATTAGCATTTTAGCTCATGAAAATTAAAACAAGAAATACTCGTAACACAAGTGGTGGAAAGCAACTTCTATCCACTTGGCTGACCTCATCCCGAGACCAGGAATGAGATCATTTACACATCAGGCCAGATGTTAAAGCTGCTTTCACATTGAGGATCTGCTAGAATTTCAGAGGCTTTTCTTATTCATTAATTTGTTGTGGGTGTTGCTGTTTGGGCCAGCATTTATTGGCCATCCCAAGTTGCCCTTCAGTGGTCTCTTGTTGCTTTGAATTGTCATTGGATTATCTTCATTGTAGCTTTTGTCTTCTAGGTACTCAGACACCAGCTCTGCCACTTATTTGGGATCGCATGATTACATTTTAACTGGGTGGGATTGGCAACAGAAACTGAGTAACATTATTTGTAGGAAAATTTAAAGGGGCATCTGCCTCTGTCAATGAAAATGACAATGATTTATTTTCATATTATTATAATAATAATGTTTTTCTAAATAATGCTTATTTCAATTGATGTGATGCTTCAGTTGAAATATTCCAAAAAAATACTAATTTAAAGATAACATATATCTCGATACGGTTCTCTTAATTGAAACTATGAATTCCTGACAATTAAAAATAACTTCTTAATGTTTAGACATTTCATGAGCAACAATCATTCTAAAGTTACTCCCGAGTGGAGTTAGTTAATCAATAAATTTTAAAAATAAGCAGAGTACTTTGTTCCAGAAATTTCATAAAATGTAATTGAAATATTGAAGGCCAAATTCAAAAATAGATCAGCAGGAATTATTGAATGTGGAGTAATTAGTTGTAGTCAATGATTCCATTCTAATTGAATAAATCTTTTTCTCAGCTGACCCAAATAGAGAAGATTGGTAATGAATGTATGTATGCACGTGTTTGGTACATCTGACTTGCATTTTAACTTCTTTGGCTCACTTCCTGCACGTATCAACAATCAGGACCAAAGAACAAAATAATGTTTTATGTTCAATACGAAGAATAATAAATCCAGCAAGTTCATTGGAGAGCTTTCAGAGATTATCAGCAGAATGTTTGTTTGATACAGGAATCTTTGTACAAAAACGTACCCAGCTTAACCCATTGTGTATAGTACAAGTTAGCAACGTACAGGATGATTATAACGCAATTCACCCAGCAGACACCAGGCAAAAAAGCAGATTAAAGCACAGACAGATCAATACGCTGCACCATCTTGCAGTGTTCAGCATTTCTGCAAGTCTGGTTAAGCTTACTTCTACCTATTTAAACACATAATTACATCATTGGTCCTTCAATTTTAAATCTAACCTGACCAGGAAACCACTGCAACTCCCAAACAGGCGAAGACCAGTCACAGGAGAACTCGAAGGATTTTCATATTTTCCTTTGTGGGCTGGGAGAAACAGTTGTGTCCATTCAGGTCCCACAATGAAAGTTTATCACCTTGTCCTAGATCCTATCTCTTCCCATACCATGCAATGTTGTTAAACATGAGTATTGGGCTTCTACCTGACTGTTTGGAGGAATGAATTTTTCACAGTGAATTGCCACAAGCGTGTGACTTCTGGTATAGAGATAGTAGGAACTGCAGATGCTGGAGAATCCGAGACAACAAGGTGCAGGGCTGGATGAACACAGCAGGCCAAGCAGCATCATAGGAGCAGAGAGGCTGGTATAGTTACTTTTGGCTTAACGGCTGAAGCCACTAAAAAACAAGAAACATCATGTCAGAAGTGTGCAGCTGAAATTGTGTGAATTTTAATAGCTGTAAGAAAAACAGCATGGAATACTTAGACTGTAGTCTGCAACTTTGTATTACTAGGTATTTCAGGATGTTTTTGCATTTTCAAGTCCCTGCTCCTGTAAAAATAAAAAGCAATGTGAGACAGAATTGGAACTTCTTCTCGTTAGTGAAAATTAAGAAATAAAATTAAGAGTTAAAAATGAAAATGGAACAAATTAGAGCAGCAACTCTGTTCTCATTCCGGGGAAACAGTGTCATAAGCCGTGTTGCACACTAGACCTCGCTAAGGAGCAGAAAAGCCAGACTGTAGAAATTTTGGAAGGCCTTGAAGACCCATTTTAACCCTCTAATGTCATTTCTAATGGTTTGCATTTAATATCAGAACTCAGGAAGAGAGGAAAAGTATTGTTCAGTATATGGCTGCATTAAGTTGTTTAGTTGAATCTTGTGTGTCTGCTTTACTGAAAAATGATCTCGTCAGAGCTAGGATTGTCTTAGAAAGAGATCCTTTTGTGACAGTGCATCTAATGAGAGAAGAAAAACATACTCTCAAGGAAGCTATTAATTTGTACACAGTCTCTGAGGTTGTCAATTATCAGCTAGAGATTATAAATGGAGGACCAGATGAGATGGTGCATTATGCAGAGACAGTATGGTTTAACAAGAACAATGCAATAGGTAACAGTAAGAAATATTTCCAGAAGGGCCAGCAGAAAGATCAAGTGCACAGAATGTAAATATTGTGGAATGCACTTTGTGATAGAAAAAAGATACAGAATGACTTCACACTCAAGAATTTTGATGGCAGGAGATTAGAGAGTTAGACACTAATTCCAGATAATTACTCTACGCAATACAACATGCTTGTATCATCAGATCTAAAGGTGATAGCCTGTGACTAATTACTATAATAAAGAGAGTATCATGTGAATATGAAATGTCAAATATACATTTCTGTATGTAAAATCAGAAGTTTCACAAACCCATGTGGACTGGCTCAAGGCAGTAACCCAAACTGAAGCCATCAAAGATTGATGGTGGAACATCTCACAAGGACAACCAGAACCAAGAGCCTAATGCACTGGGAAGAACAAACATGTACATGTCCAGATGGTAAACATTAAGCAAGTTTCAGATCTCTGCTGAAACAAGCCTAAAGCTTCTGCTGGTAATTTTAAAGGTACCAGCAAAGATTTGCAGCATTTCAAAAGGCAGCGCATCATTGCTTGCTGAACAAATTCAAAAAGATTACAAAATGCTTTTACAGGCCTTGGCTGTCTTCCTGTTATGTACCATCTCCAAGTAGCTGTGAGTATGACAGTAACACAGCATCTGACAAGCAGAGATCCAGCAGTGCTTATGTCCAGCCTGAAACACAAGGTAAGAGAGCTGGAAGGGAAAGGTGTAATCAAGAAAGTGAGAACTCCTACGTGTTGGAGTAACAGCATGGTAGAAGTGAACAAACCTGGAAACCTGAAACCTGGTAAGCATAGATCCAAAGGATCTCAATAAAGCATTGAAGTGATCTCATTGCCTCAAGCCAACTACTGAAGACATTTTGCCAAGCAAAGGTCTTTGCTACCTCTGTAAAGGATGGTTATTGGTATGAAGTAAGATGAGTGCAGCAGTTTTCTGACTACATTCTGGATGTCATTTGGTTTGACTTGGGCTAACATGAATTACATCAGTTAAACAACTTAAATGTAAGGAGCACTTTCATTTCTGAATTTTTTAAAATGACATGAACAGCTAATATAAGGGCCGCTAGGTTCCCAGATGCTGCACTGGGGTATATATACGTGGGCCCCAGGGAGAGCGAGATCTTCTCTCTGTTAAGCTGGAAGGAGGGGACGATGAGGGTTCTTAAAAGAGGTCACCGTGAAGGCAGTAGCTACTGGTTGTGGCAAAGGAAGTCAATGCCAACAACATTGCATGCTGAACTTGGCCACAACTCCTGTGCATCTCAGTGGCACACAGTGGATGACACTGATTTTTCTGAATCCATTTTGCATTCAATAAATGAAAAACAAGAAATACTTTCATGCTTTCAAATTTTACTTGCAGATTATTTCATTTTTTCTACCCTAACTTATTAGCCATTCCACCTCTGTTGTTTTTTTAAATATATTTTAACTCTGAGTCCACTTAGATCTATTTGACATAATTCTGTCGCTTCTACAATTTCTAACTAAAATAAAAACATTTAGTATAAGAATATTTTTTAAAGTTGGTTTTCTTGCTATTTGAAAATCAAAACTTTAAAGGTTGATGCATAGCATCATTGGCACAGTGATTAAAGGCATTGATTATATCATTCGGCTTGTTGGTAGACATCAGTGCAAAAAAATAAACTTGTCTACAATAATGAGTGTTCAGCGAAATCTACACAGTTTCCATAAGCTCCTCTTACACAACAAGAATGCTGCAGTGAGAATATTACAGCAAAACTATCAGCTGACAAGGTAGTTTAGTAGATGTCTGTCAACAACATTACCCTAATGAGCACTCACTATTTTGTTTCATTTAAATAAATTGAGCTTCATATTACAAAATGGGAAGAAAAAAAGTCAATAGTTATATGAAGTGGGCTAATTGACTGTCAGCCTATATTGACTATTGGCATGACAGTTTCAATCCTGCTGTCTCACAAATATTTAACTTATACTAGAACTGCACCTGACTTAAGTTCAGCCTGTGAAAGAAAGGACTGAGTTACTTGCAAAGCCTGTTAAACCATCAAGAGGGTGCTTTCACAACTGTGATTGTCCACAGTCTTTCAAACATCAGCCTTGCCTGATTTAAGTAGAAAAATCTTCTCAGCAATGCAACTAAGAGAAGTTGTTATGAGCAGTCTCAGGCAGGAAAATCTTTTGCTTCCAAACTTTTGTTGTGGAGCTTTTATCATGGAGTTGACTTGGGGCAATCTCGTAGGTATCCTTAGGATGGATGCAGAAGATAAGACGGGAGGAAGAGAGAATGTCTAGGGGTAGATCATACTAAAGGAGAACGTAAATAAGAAAGTACCTTTCCACAAAGCTATCCACATCTCTCCACTCCTCAATGATGTTACAAAGATATCTGCTTGAGCAGCAATTTGTTCAGTAAAGAGAAGTAGAAGGCATTTGCTCCATGTTGCAAATTGCCTCTACGAATCCTATACAGAACAGAAAACAAGAATCATCCTCCTTCAGAACATTATACTTCATTATAAAACAATGATTCTCTTTGCATATATTTTCACTTTTTTTTAATCATTTTTCCCAACTGTTGTCACTCCATGACTATCCTAAACTGCTCCAGGAGGCCTGGGGTGCCAATGGTCCCTATGCACTCTGGTATCATTGGTATAAATATTCAGCAGGCTGAATATATGGGAGCAATCAGGTCCATTACCTTACCACCGACAAAAGGCAGCTGATGATGCTGTTGGTTTACCAAATATCATGCAATGTCAACAAGACAGAGGGTTGTTTAAGTAAGGCAGATCCTCACTTGTGCTGGCTTCTGTCTCTGTGTACTAACTGATGCATAGAGGGATAGATATGATGGCACTATATCTGTTAAGATTTTCACACCCTGAAGTATCAACACAGGAACAAAACTTAAATCTCACTAAACTGATACACAAATGGATATCTGTTATTCTAAGGGTTTTGCAATTGGTCTTTTGAAATCACTGTTATTTGATAGGTACAAGAATCAAAGAATCAAATATTGCTTTAGGCTCCTGATACATTTCTGGAACAACCATCAAGGCAAACCAGATTTTAAGCATGAATTTAAAAGCTGCTTACAACAGTTGGAGGTGGGGCTGGGAGTTTGGTACGGAGTGTCCCCGGGAGAACACATCTTCTCAAATTAACAAAGTAGGATAGGAATGCCAAATGGTGAATGCCATCTATGTACATTTACTTCAGTGTCAGGTAAGATTTCAAGGCCATGATTTCATTATCTTTTATCTGGATGATATTGCAAAACATGCCAATATGTACAACAATATCTACATGTCTCTGAGCTCATTTTTACAGATGCAAATCAAAAGGCAGGCAGCAATAGCAGCAATAAAAAGGGTGGCGCACAAATTTCATGCCTGAAGTAACATCTCTGATATACTGATATACAGAAGTGTCTCTGTTTTCAGCCCGGGCTTTCTCAGGGGTAAAATTGGATTTGTGGATCACAACAAGCAAACTTGCATTAGCACCAGTGTAGAAAATCCTCTCCATTTTTATCTAATAGTCCCTCTTTATCTAAATTCCAATGAAACAGTCATATTTGCTGTGCTTGCATATAACAGCTTACTTTTAATATAGCGTTACTGTCACCTTACAGTCTTGTATTGTAAGCCTTTTATTTTTACTCTATTGTGAGAAGATGGGAGTGGCTGAAATGACTCATGAGTATCATTAGACAGCAGGTTTAATCTTTACAGTGGACTGAGTGCTTGTGAGTTCTGGCTCTGTTTGAATCTGTACGATTCGATGATTAATCAGACAACAGAGTTAATGTTTGTTTGCTACCTTTGGGCAGTACTTCTTCAAGATATGACTACATATTTTAGTTACTCCTCTTCCTTTCCTGCAATCTCAAAGGAAAGATGTCTTTCATCTAGAGAATTGTGAAGAGTTACTTTTTTGTGAGCAGTTAACTCAATAAGTTTTTTTATAAGTTCCAGTCCTTGTGATTATCTTTGATTAAATGTTTGCTGCGCGTCCTCCTGAAGGAGTTGCTTATAAACGTGTACAATTGTACAGCTGGGTCTGAATTGCTATGTCTTCTGAGAAAGAAGTCCACGGGCTAAATAATTATGGATATATTGTAAGTATCAATTCTTTTCTGAAATAATGTGTTTTTCGTTATATTGTTAATATGATGATGTTCCAGTAAATATTAGTGAAAAGTAACAAGAATCCTTCTGTTAACTGTTGAAATATGTAACTGTGGCTCATTCATACTCCTGAAGTTAGTGGCTAATTTTTTGTGCTCTTCGTCCAACTTTCTTTTTATGTTAACATAGGAATCCATTCATTTCAGTATATTCTCCTTGACACTTTCTCAATTTGCCTGCCCCTTATGTACTAAACATGCTTAAGAAATCAGGACGATTTTCTGCCCGGTACAAAACCTTCAATCTTCCACCCCAATTTCCAATAAACCTACAAAATAAGATGGTGAATACTCAAAGCTAAACCCAACCATGAGGACATTGTTCACATACCAGTAGTCAAGTCATAGGCCTTGTTTAATGTTGTCTTGAAGCTACAAATACACAAAAGGAGCTTGTTCTCTCTCCAATGTTCAATGTTTAGGGAAGATTTAAACCAGAAATAAATGCAGTACTTATCAAAAGGCTTTTATTTTGTAATCGTGAAGATGCTCAGAAAGGATCACTTCTCAAATTTCTGGTTAGGAAGTTCTTTCTGTGTCATTAAGGGGCCCTAACCCTAACCTAAACCGAACCCTAATCCTGCATTTTCTTTTCAAATACCTAGTGTGTAGTGATTGTAACAAGGTTAGCCAGGTTGACCTCATAGAATATGAGTTCCCTGATTAGCGCTGTTAATCTAGTTCAATTAGGGAGTCCTGGAGTGTCAGACATAGTGTTCAATCTGAGAGCTGGCTCAGTTTCAAGGACTCTCCACATGTAAATAAAGGGTGACTTGGTGATGGGATATTGTCCTCTGTGGAGTTATTTCAGCGGCAACAAGAGAAAACCATGCTTCTGAAGAAATGCACTCGTAACCGTCATCTTTGAGTTGAAGTAAGCAATTCTAGCATCATACCATTATTTGGGAAGCTTGACTCATTCAATCCTGCCGTCAAAGACTGGCACCCTGTATGTAGAAAGAATGCGTTATTTTTTTCTGGGCAAATGACATCAAGCCAATGAAAAGGAACAAGTAATTCTCCTGACAGCTTGTGGACCTGCAGCTTTTTTGGTTATTAGGAGCCTCACTTTCCCTGAGAAGTTAGAAATCAGAAACTAAAACTTCCAAGAATTGACAGATTTAGTTATGGAATGTTACAACCAAAAGCATCCTCTAATTCTGAGACACTATTGGTTTTACTCAGCAATTCAAGAATAGGTTAACACAACTGGCTGAGCCATGTGACTTTGGTTTAACCCCCTTCATGAGATACTGAGAGACCATTTGGTATGTGGGATTAATGATATAACCATGAAAAAGCACCTAATAGCTGAAGACCAACTGGACTTCAAACAGGCACTACAGCTGGCTTTATCATTGGAAAATACAACAAGTGGAGCATATGAGTTGCATATGAGATGGAAGTGGATACACTCGCCAGGGTGACTGAGCTTGGATAATTGCACAGCCTCACTCAAGACATATCCTGAACAGAGGGACTCTGGGTCAGCCCACAGCAAAACCCCAAAGCAAAGCCAAGCCTCGGCCAAATGGCAAGCCATTGTAGTTGCTGCTGGTATGTAGACTCAAGACAGCATAAGAGTCCCATTCGACCTAAATGGAGTAAGAGAACTCACAGGCTGGTATCCAGGAGAGTGCACACCCTGGAAAGCCCACCTACATTTGGTTTAGAACAGTTAAATTGCTTAGAAACATCCAAATCAGAACCAATCAAAATAAACATCTGATTAAATGGTCACCTGGTTCCAATGAAGGTCAATACTGGTACAACCATTTCAATGATTGCAGAATCAGTCTTCAACAAAATTCACACCAAGCTCCAACCCTTAAGTTCGCACAACACCTGAGCTACACTGAGAACCTACATCAGAGAAGCCAGTTCTGAGGAAGGGTCACCGGACCCAAACGTTAACTCTGTTTTTTTCTTTCACAGATGCTGCCAGACCTGCTGAGCTTTTCCAGCAACTTTGTTTTTGTTCAGAGAAACTTTACAGATTAAGGGTACAACTTTGGCTCTGGTCTCTTATGAGAAGTAGCTGGCTCAGTTATCGCTGATTGTAGTAAAAGGCTTGGTCCCAAGCTTGTTGGGGTGAAATTGGTTGAAAAAGATTCACCTGGATTGGCTCAACATTTTTCGATTAGGAAATGGCTGTCTGAGTGAAGTCCTAGTTAAAAACCCAGACATTTTCAGGAAGGTCTAGGGACTATTACTGGAGCCAAGGCCACCTTGCATGTTGACCAGGAAGCAATTCCACAATTCTGCAAGGCCCGCTCAGCGTCATTTGCCTTGTGGGCAAAAGTAGGGACAGAAATCGGAGGCTGGAAAGTGAAGGAATAATCAAACCAGTCCAGTTTGCAGAATGGGCAGCACTGTTTGTACTGATTGTGAAGCCTGATGGATCGGTTTGCTTTTGTGGGCATGTTAAACAAACAGTAAACCAATACCCAATCCCTCATATAGAGGATTTATATGCAAAGCTGGCAGTGGGGCTATCCTTCACAAAGCTGGACATGAGCCATGTGTACTTGTAATTGCGGTTGATGAGAATTCCCAGACGTACGTTACAATTAATACCTATAAGAGTTTGTACCAACATACAAGGCTGCCATTTGGGGTATTGTCAGCCTGTGCAATTTTTCAGCAGATGATGGAGAACATTATAAAAGGTCTACCCCTCATCGCCATTTATCTAGATGTTATGCTAGTAACAGGGAAGACCATTAAGGAGGGCTTAGAGAACCTGGCCATAGTCCTTAGACATTTCTCCCAGGTGGGTGGATGCCTCAGAAGGAAAAATGTGACCTACTTGGGCTACAGAGTTGATAAGACTGGATCGCACCAGTTGGAAGATAAAATGAGGGCGATCAAAGACGCCCCAACTCCCATGTCTGTACTGGACCTTAGGTCTTTCCTTGGGCTGGTGAATTATTACGGAAAGCTCATACAAAACCATGGCCTCCATCCTGGCACCTTTGCATCAACCCTTGGAAATGGTCACAAAGCCAAGCCATAGCTTTCAGGGAAGTGAAGAAACAGCTATCATCCTCTAAGGTGTTAGCACACTATGATCCCAAGTGAGATCGGGTATTGACATGCGATGCCTCCCCATACGGTATCAGGGTAGTGTTAGCTCATAGTTGGCCCAATGGAGAGGAACACACAATTACGTATGCATCTGGGACTTTAGCTAATGCAGAGCATAAACACGCACAGATAGAGAACGAAGGTTTGGTGGTCATTTTGGAGTCAGGCAGTTCCACCAATACCTTTATGGGTGTAAATTTGTAATCATAATGGACCACAAACACCTGCTAGGTCTGCTTAAAGAGGACAAGGCAGTTCCACCCATAGCTTTAGGCCGAATTCAGCATTGGGCTCTAATACTATGTAAGTATAATTACAAGTTGGAACGACATCTGGGAGGCCAAGTAGCAAATGAGGATGCATTGAGCACTGACAGATACATCACTGGTGCCATACGCCACTGAAACAGTCCGTAATGTGTTTTAAGTTTTCTGGTCACAGCTCCAATCACACCTGATAATATCAGACTTTGGACACAGAAAGATCCGATCCTGGGAAAACTGAAACAGCTGGTGGTGATGGGGGAACCAAAGGGCCATCACAACCAGAACTGAAACCTTTTTGGACCCAGAGAGACCAGATCACAGCAGAGGATGGCATATTATTCCAGGCAGTGAAAGTAATTACCTTGAACAAAAGTCGCTGCCAGATACTGGCTGAACTCCACCCGGGTCATTCAGGGCTTTCACAAATGAAGATGTTGGTGAGAAGTTATGTCTGGTGGCCAGGATTGGATGCTAACATAGCTGTAGGTGGGGCAATACCTAGAGTGCAAACAAGAACAAAAATTACTGCAAGCAGATCTACTACAATCATGGGAATGGCCAGGTAAATCCTGGACATGGTTACACATTGACTATGCAGGTCCTTTCATAAGCTCAAAGTTCTTAGTTATTGTGGATGCCCACTCAAAGTGGCTGGACGTGCATAGAGTTCATTTGTCAAACATGGGGATGACGATTGAAAAACTTCACATATCTTTTGCAATACATGGTCTCCTGGAAGTGTTGGTCACAGATAATCATTTACCAGCAGGGAATTTGAATAGTTCCTAAAGTCGAAAGGAATTCGACGTATAAGGACAGCTCCATACCATCTATCATCCAATGGTCTGGCAGAACTGAGCGGTGCAAACTTTGAAGACAGGCTTAAACAAACAGCCTACAGCTTCACTAGATACCAAATTGTTCTGGTTCCTATTTGATTATAGGACCACCCCTCATGCAATTACAGAGATAGCTCCTGCTAGTGGGAAGAAGACTCCACACCAGGTTAGATCTGATCTTCCTGGACCTTGGGGTTGGGGGTGGGGGGAGGGGAATGCCAGACACAAGACTTTGCTAAGCAAGAGAGACGGTTTACTTTCAGGGATAAAGTTTGGACTAGGAACCATGGGAATGGCACTGCATGAGTAGGTTGACATGAGGTCAGGTTCAGTGACATATAAATTTCGGGTAGGTGCGACAGTCCTGAACAAGCATGTAGACCACATGAAAGCTGCAAACTCACAAAACAATGTGAGAGCAAAACATGCCCTGCTCCTCAACAGCCTTTCTGACTGTACCGAACACCTGGGTTCTCCCTCTCTGTCAAGCATTGAGGATATCTCGGAATCTGGGATGGACACGGTAGGTGTTGCCACCTCGATGCCTTTGCCACCTGAAGAAGAGAATAAATTTCTTCTGAGACACTCCAGGCGTAAGAGGCAAGCTACTGTGTGTTACATGCTGCCTGTATTAGAGGCAGAGTTGGAGGAACCTGACCTGGTGCTAAAACACCCTAAAAAGAGCTACAAAAAAAACCCAACCAGCCTATGTCCTCAGTCTCAGAGTGGGGGGAGGGATGTACTGATCGTAATGAGGTCAGCCAGATGGACTTCATAGAATAAGAGTTTCTTGTTTGAGGCTGTTAATCTGGTTCAATCAGGGAGTCCTGGCTGACAGATATAAACAGGCATGTCAGAGGGTCTGTTCACTCTGAGAGCTGGGTCTGAGAAAGCCACATCAGTGTCAAGGATTCTCTACGTGTAAATAAAGGATGACTTGGTGATGGGAGACCGGCCTCTGTGGAGTTATTTCATAGTGGATCAGCTTGCCTGTGCAAGCACCAGGTATTGACTCAGCCAAAGGAAAATACTGCTAATGCTGGGGTCCTGTTAGCTCAGTCTGATGTTT
Source organism: Rhincodon typus (assembly GCF_021869965.1). Classification (NCBI taxonomy): domain Eukaryota; kingdom Metazoa; phylum Chordata; class Chondrichthyes; order Orectolobiformes; family Rhincodontidae; genus Rhincodon; species Rhincodon typus. The sequence goes on along the minus strand of NC_063349.1, from coordinate 22,270,400 downwards.
CGTTTGTGACACAGCGTGCTGCCAATAGCGTGGGTTCAATTCCTGCATCAGCTGAGGTTACCATGAAGGACTCTCCTTCTCAACCTCTCCCCTCTCCTGAGGTGTGGTGACCCTCAGGTTAGACCACCACCAGTCATCTTTTTCTAATAAGAGAGCAGGCCTAAGGTCAGGTCAGACCATACTGACTTTACTGCAGATGCTGAAAATCTGAAGAAAAACTGCTGAAGACTCTGTAGAAAGACAAGTTCATTTTTACAGGTTGAGATTTCAACCTGAAACATTGACTCTCCACTGATGCTGCCTGATATGCTGAGTTTTTCCAGCAGTTTTTGTTCACATTTTACGCTGTCATGTTGATGAGGGAGATCTCACATTCAGTAATCCCAAATTTCATTGTCTCAGTTAGAGATGCTAGAGTTAGCTTCATTACCACTGACTGTTTGAGTGGTTAAAAAAGACAGAATGGCTGCTTTTGATTGCTACCTAATGATTAGTGCCTGAAAGTGCCCACATTCAACATGAGGCAGGAGTGTGCTGTGCTGCACTGCACTACACCATTTGAAAGCCTTTGCAGTCTGATCACCTGATCAGCATGAGAATAGCATTATAGGCAAGGACTGCTCTTGCTGTGAGACTATATCCTAATGTGGGTCACTACCACGGGAGTAAAGGGTAGGAACGGGCTGGGAGGTTGGGTGAAGGGTATTCCCTAAATTAATTTTACTTTTTAAAAATCTTAAATAGGTGTCACAATAGTAAATTTCCACACCTGTCTTGAAAAAAAAAAGCTCTGCAGAGGTAACTAAATAATATCTCAAATTAAATGCTTGGTGATTCCATAGTCAATCTGTAAGTGAAATTAAATTCTGATACACCCAGTAATTAATTAACTCACCCTGATGATTAAATATTTTGCATATTGTTCTATGTCTTTTGGCAAAACATAAATGGCAACAGATTAAAAACTGGTCAGAAAGGATTTGAGACAACTCATTGAAAGTATTTTTAAAAATAATTTCAATTGTTCTGTAGGAACATTCACTTTTTGGTATTATTTAGAATGAAGACGAATTCACTCACCAAACCAGTACATTGGAGAAGATTGAGGATAGCAGATTGTCTTCATCGAAGGAGAACGGGAACAAGATGACATATTATGTCACTGATGTTCCTCCTTGGTATTTATGCATACTTCTTGGCACTCAGGTAAGAAACAGAGAGAGACAACAAGAACCAAAACACAGAAACATTATATAGCACCTTTCATGGCCTCAGCCTTATCGTGACTGTATCGTGTACCATCTATAGATAAACTGCAGCAATGTGTTAAAGCTGTTCTGCCAGCACTGGACCCAAACCTTGACTTCCGGCACCATGAATGACAAGACTATCAAGTGGAGAGGAAAATATTCACCTCTAGTCGCAAACCATCCTTACTCAGGCTGATATCATTGTTGTTGGTTTAAAATCCTGGAATTCCCTCTGAACCGTTGATGTACTGACACCAAACCAACTATAGTGTTCAAGAAGGAAAGAAACCATCACCTTTGCAAGGATTACTAGGGGTGGATAAGTCTTGCCAACAATTTTCACATCTCAACAATTAATTTTTAAAAATATGTCACAATGTACTTCACAACAATTAAATACTTTCAAAATATAGCTACTATTGTCATAGATACAAACACAGCATCCTATTTATGATAACAAGGTGTAGAGCTGGATGAACACAGCAGGCCAGGCAGCATCAGAGGAGCAGGAAAGCTGACGTTTCGGGTTGGGACCCTTTTTCAGAAATGGCGGAGGGGAAGGGGACTCTGAAATAAATAGAGAGCGGGGGGGTTGGTGATAGCAGGTGGATAGTGGACTGGATAGGTGGGAGAGAAGACGGACAGGTCAAGGAAGTGGAGATGAAGCTAGTAAAGGTGAGTGTAGGTAGGATGTGGGGGTGGGTCAGTGAGGTGGGAGGTGCGGGCAGGTGGGAGAGAAGATGGACAGGTCAAGGAGGCAGGGATGAGAGGGGGGCTGGTCTTGGGATGAGGTCAGGGGTGGGGAGATTTTGAAGTTAGTAAAGTCCACATTGAGACCATTGGATTGTAGGCTCCCAAGGCGGAATATGAGGTGCTGCTCCTCCAGTTTCCGGATGGCATCGTTGTGACACTGGAGGAGGCCCAGGATGGACATGTCACCCAGGGAGTGGGAGTGGAGTTGAAGTGGTTTGCGACTGGGAGGTGTTGTTGTTTGTCGCAAACTGAGTGTAGGTGCTCCACAAAGCGATCTCCGAGCCTCCACTTTTGTCTCCCCGATGTAGAGGAGGCCACGTCGGGAACTGCGGATACAATAGACCACATTCACGGATGTGCAGGTGAACACCTGTTTAATGTGGAAGGTTTTTTTGGGGCCTGGGATGGAGGTGAGGGGGGAGGTGTAGGGGCAGGTGAAGCACTTCCTACAGTTGCAGGGAAAGGTGCCGGGGATGGTGGGGTCAGTGGGGACTATGGAGCAGACGAATGAGTCGTGAAGAGTGTGGTCCCTCCGGAAGGTAGATAAGGGTGGGGAGGGAAAAATATCCTTTGTAGTGGGGTCAGATTGCAGGTGGTGGAAGTGGCAGAGAATGATGCGTTGAATCCGGAGGTTAATGGGGTGATACGTGAGGACAAGGGGAATTCTGTCTTCGTTTTTGTTGCGGGGAGGGAGTGTGAGGGCTGAGGTGTGGGAAATGCGAGAGGTGCGGTCGAGGGCATTTTCGACAACTGAGGGGGGAGCTTGTGGTCCTTGAAAAAGAAGGAAATCTGGGAGTGTCCGGGAGTGGAACACCTCATCTCGGGAGCCGATGTGGCGGAGGCGAAGGAATTGGGAATAGGGGATGGCCTTCTTGCAGGAAGGTGGATGGGAGGAGGTGTATTCTAGGTAGCTGTGGGTGTCGGTGGGCTAGAAATAGATATCAGTTTCAAGGTGGTTACTAGAGATGGAGACAGAGAGGTCCAGGAAGGAGAGAGAGGTATTAGTGATGGTCCAGGTGAACTTAAGGTTGGGTTGGGAAGATGTTAATAAAGTGGATGAACTGTTCAAACTCCTCGTGGGAGCACGAGGCGGCGCTGATACAGTCATCGATGTAACGGAGGACGAGGTGGTGGATGGGGCGGAAGACGGATTGTTCCACGTATCCTACAAAGAGGCAGGCATAGCTTGGGCCCATGCAGGTACCGAAGGCCACCCCCTTTGTCTGTAGGAAGTGGGAGGAATTGAAGGAGAAGTTATTAAGGGTGAGGACGAGTTCGGCTAAGCAGATAAGGGTGTCACTGGAGGAGGACTGGTCGGGCCTGCGGGACAGGAAGAAGCGGAGGGCCTTTAGGCCATTTGCATGGGGAATGCAAATATACAAGGATTGGACGTCCTTGGTGAAGATGAGGTGTTGGGGTCCAGGGAATCTGAAGTCTTGGAGGAGGTGGAGGGCATGGGTGATGTCCTGGACGTAGGTGGGGAGTTCCTGGATCGTGGGGAGAAAATGGAGTCGAGATAAGTGGAGATAAGTTCGGTGGGGCAGGACCAGGCAGAGACAATGGGTCAGCCAGGGCAGTCGGGTTTATGGATTTTGGGAAGGAGATAGAAACAGGCGGTGTGGGGTTGGGGAACGATGATCTTGGAGGCTGTTGGTGGGAGGTCACCTGAGGTGATGAGGTTGTGGATGGTCTGAGAGATGATGTTTTGGTGGTCAGGGTGGGGTCATGATCATGGGGGCAGTAGGAGGATGTGTCAGAGAGTTGGTGCCTGGCCTCGGCGATGTAAAGGTCAGTATATAGCTAACTTAAATAAAATCATTTTGGTAATCTTTCTAATAATGCAGTGACATTTTACAGTATTTATTAATGAATAGGGAAAATAAAGGTTTGTTTTGCAACTTTTACAAGTAACAATGTTCCTTCGATACTAAAATGCAAGAAGCAAAATAAATTAGAACATAGCCATCAATGGCAATTTTCAAGAACCTTGTGAAGGAGCCTGTTTAAAACTCTTTGTTTTGGAATTCCAGCTGTTAGCAATGATTCTACTTTCCCAGTTACTTCTCCTTAAGAACCATTTTTTGTTTCTCTACATGTTGCATTGCTACCTCATTTTGATGAGGTCATCCTCTTTGTCATTTAATTTCTCATACATTTCATCCTATCATGGATATTCCCTTCTGTTTTCCCTTCCCATCACGCATTGAAATTTACCAGTATTTTGTGCTTTCATTTTCAGAATCCATTATATTTTGCTTCTGAGTAAAATTCTATTTGTAATGACATTTTCTCCAGCATTATCTGACTGCTTTGGGCGGTATTGTAGCCATCCCTCTCCTTCTGTCTCGGGAGCTCTGTTTACAACATGACCACATCACACAGAGCAAGCTTATCAGCACCATCTTCTTTGTCTCAGGAATGTGCACACTGCTTCAAGTTCTTTTTGGGGTCAGGTGAGACAGCGACACATTTCAATTTTCAATCTTTGTCAATAATCGAAATTAACCTTTGTCTATATTTATTACAGAGCTTTCATAAAATATGGCATTGTGCCCATCAGTCTTAGACTGTTAGAATGTTGCAATGTTAGCGGTTATATCTTCGGACACTAGAATACAAAAAGATGATAAGTTAAGCTCCAACTGTACAAAGTTCTAGTCTCGAAATAATGAGTTCAGTTTTGGGCACCACACCTCAGGATAATGTATTAGTCTTAGAGCTTCAGGTTAAGTGGAATATAGCCTGGATTCCAGAGCTTTTATTAGAAAGTGAGATTAATTGCCCAAAATGTAAAAGGTTGAGGTGTAATTTAATTGAGGTGTTCAAGTTATAAAGGGAACCATGTAGAGATGATAAAAGGAAATCCTACTTCTGTTAGAAAATCAGTTTAGCACTACAGGACGTAGTCCAAAAGAAAGATACAACTTCAAGCAGAGAAGTTTGCAAAACGGGACTTCATGTAAAGAAGTGTGGAACTGTCTGTCACAAAACAAAGCAGATGTTACCTCAATTAATAACTTAAAATCTGAGATTCATGACATTTTGCGACACAAATATATGATTGGAAATGGAGGGAGTCAGGTTGAATCAAGACAAAATCAATCAGTATCTACCTGAGCTGTGAAACAGGCTAACTGACCCATTCCTTTTCCCATTATCCTAGCAGGGATGGTCAGAACATTTTCAAAGTATACAATGGCAAGCAATTAAGCATTTTCCCATCAGTGCTGATATCTTTAAAAATCTGTTTATCCTTTCGTGACTCATAATATCAACATCAATCATTTACAACCAATGATCAATTGCAAGTTAGAGGATGTGCCCTAGCTCAGCTAGTCCAAGAATAATTATGGAGCATCTAATTTGTACTGAAATGATTGTTGAGGTGCTTGATTTGCTTGAGTTCAGGTATTTTATGACTGGCTGGCATTGGCTATGAAATTTGTGAATCTCTTGCATTCCCCTAGTAGTTTTGGTGGGCACAGGTGATGTGCCAATGGTGCACTTGTTAACTTTAAGTAAAACAGGGTCAGCTGTAAATGTTTTTTGGGAACCAATAGAAATAATTATTCTGGGATCAATTTTTTAGGCTCTTGTATAACATAAGCTTCCATTAAAAATTGCATGAATTTGTGGCACCTACTGTAACAAGGAGAGTTGACCAATTTGCTATGTTTGTTTCAGGTTGCCAATTCTTCAAGGAGGGACATTTGCTTTCCTAACTCCGACCTTAGCCATGCTGTCTTTGCCTCAATATAAATGTCCAGAGTGGACCTACAACAAGACACTAGTCAATGTCAGTGATCCAATCTTTATTGAAGTTTGGCAGACACGCATACGTGAGGTACTTCTAAACACAGAATCTATTTTTCAGGAGATTGTCTGGCCACAGTGCATTAGTGACCTTTCATTTTTAGCACCTAGGCTTGACTCTAGTCCATATTGATGAGCTAAAAGCTTTCTTTTGCAGCAATGGTTCTCTCTACAAGGAGAGTGACAGATTTAACCTAGTTCCTATTGGAGACAGTAAGGACTGCAGATGCTGGAAGCCAGAGTCAATAGATGTGAAGCTGAAAAAGCACAGCAGGTGAGACTGCATCTGAAGAGCTTGAAAGTCAACGTTTTGGGCTGAAATCCTGACAAAGGATTTGCTGTCTGACCTGCTGTGCCTTTCGGCTTTCCATCTATTGACTCTATTTACTTATTAGGCAACTAACAAACTAAACTACTTAAGAGGTAACTCTTAAGACTCTGATGGCCAAATCTGTTGAAGGCTTTTGACTCTGACACCTCTCTCTCTGTCCAAAACATCAGAGACCAAACGTCAGTCCAAGCTGTTCTTGCCTTTGTTTTCAGAGTGTGAAATATGGTATGTACATTTTCAATAGCTTTTGACCTGGGGTCCCCTATCCCCATAGTAACCAAGCCACACAAGAATTTGAAGAAAGTCACATGACCCTCTTCATTCCTCCATTTTATGTTAAAGATACCGTCCAAAACATAATCACCTTAATATTAACAATTTATTATGAAATAACGATAATTAAAAGTTTATTTTTGCTTTTCATTTTCATATTTAGTATGGCCTTGCTTAGTTTTTTGTCTAACAAGAGCAACCATGTATTCATACTGAAGTCTTAATATCCATTCAGCAAAACATATCCTTCTTCATAGGTCCACAATATATATCAGTGACAAAGAAGGCAAATATTCTTGTCTTTTACAGCTATGAACAGAAATTCATTTCCATGGAAGATCTATATTTTTGGTTTGTTTTTAAATGGCTCAGGTTTCCCATTCATCATTATTGCTTCACCTTGTAGTTTGTAATATCACTCAGTTGCTGCTTACACTGTGGATTAGCTTCTAGACCCACACATCTAGAACATCCAGAATGTTGCTGCTTTCAACTATGTGGCACTGGAGGTCACTTCTGTGGTTGCAGTTTGGTTTGGAGTGCCTGGTCAGCCTGCATTGCTCAGATATTGAATGAGTTGGGGGAGCATAGTCATGTTCCCATAAACTTTCTTTGTCCAGCACAGGCCTATTTGATGATCAGCTGAAGAACAAAATGCTGCAGGTGTACAATAAGTGGGCAGTGGAGCAGGGATAACTGAGCTGCTCTTGGAGGGAGCTTGCATGGACATGATGGGCTGAATAGCCGCCAATGTTCTAGTACCGTAATATATTGGCTACATGCATCAGTTCCAGTTAAATTTCTTATTCATTAGTTTGTATTCACTCTCAGCTGGTTAAAATCCAAGACAAAAACAACACTGACTTTGTTTGTGGAACTTCAGCACGTTGATGACAAGAGAATCTTCTCGCAAGAGAATCTTCAAGCTTTGCTGAACACATTTGCAGAAGCGTACCAAAACACTGGTCTCAGCTGCAACCTCAAGAAGACTCAATACTTTACCAACCTGTGCCAAGTCAAATTCTGGCCAATCCCTCCATTAATATCAATGGAAAAGTCTCCCCACAAGAATTGGAACAATTCCCTTACTTGGGAAGCTACCTCGCACCTAAAGTTGACATCGATGCAGAGATTCAAAATCACATCCAATCTGTGAGCATGACCTTCAGGTGCCTAAGGATGAGATTCTGCAATGACTGTAGCACTCGTGCTGATACCAAGCTTGTGTATCAGGCAGTCAGCCTTCCATCCCTTCTATATGGCTCCAAAATGTGGACAATGTATAGACGCACTTTAGAAGTACCATCTATGTTGTTTGAGATGGATTCTCCACATCAGCTGGGGAGATAGGCATAGTGACATCAGAGTCCTGGAAGCAGCTAACAGCACCAGCATCGAGGCCATGATCATTTGAAACCAATTCTGCTAGGCCAGCTATGTGCTTATGATGCCTGAGTTCTGATTGCCAAGGTGAATCTTCTTCACCCAGCTCAAGGAAGGCACTCAAGAGGATCAAAGGAAACATTACAAAGACTCCCTGAAGACTTCCTTCAAGAAATGCAACAGAAATGGCAGTGCATGGGAGACCCTCATTCGGAGAAACTGATGTCGAGGAACTTCCTGTATGAAGGGACACGATTCTTTGAGAACATTCATCGACAAGAGGAAGTATAGAAAAGGAATGCCAGCAAACTCAATGCCAAGGACTAATTCGCCCTCCTGGAAACACCAACCAAATGTGTGGTTGCAGATGTGGCTCTAGGATCAGGCTCATTAGGCACACAAGGACCCACAGAACCCATGACCAGTGACACGGAATTTCCAGGGTAGATAATGATACATGTTAGCAAGTGAGTGCCAATGACAATGACAATTGTCACCATAGAACTTACTTTACCCTGCGATGACAGTCCGTCCAGACCAACTGAAACATGAATCAACAAGCTGGTAAAGTCTGACAAAAACATGCGCTTTTCTCTCGCAATCTTACTTTCAGAAGTGGAAGCCACACAGGGACATGACGATCGATGTGCGCACAGTGAAACAATGCGGTGTGGCAGTGAGATCAGCCATCAAAAACGTACACAGCATGGGAATGTAGAGGGGGTGAAGAGATCAACCTAGAGATCCTGACCTATATGCTGGATGTCATGGTTCTGAAGAGGGTTTCACTTCATCTACCACTATCAGCAATTAAGCTAACCCCATATCTCAAAGATTAATTTTATTCTTTGCTTCATCAGACAACAAGGTTAAGATTTCCACATTGGGCACAAAATCCTATAATCGTGATCTTGTCTTTTCTGATAACAAATGCATTTGAAGCTATTACTTTGTCACAAGTGCAACCTCTGGTTTTAGATTTTCTACAGTCTTCAGTTATTTTTAAATTCACTCATGGGATATGGGTGTTGCTGACTGGCCAGTATTTATTGCCCATCTCTAGTTGCCCATAAGAAGGTGGTGGTGAGCTCTCTTCTGGAACCACTGCAGCTAGTGCTATATGAATTTGCACTATAGATGGAGGAGTGAAGCAGCTTGTGACATTTATGCTATTTTACCTCATCCAGTGTCCCAAACCACAAGCTTATAATCATTTTCCCCATTAATCTTCACTTGACAAAATGTTTATTTATTGTCCACGAGATTTTTACAATGTCTGAAAAACGTGATGGCTTGGTCTTAATGACGTTACTTTAAAACATTACATTTTTCTCTGAGTTCAGCTGAAAGTAATTTATTTTGTGTGGCAATCCATACTTTTCGACTGAAGAAGAAATAGGAAATGTAAGCAGAAAGCATATTTCCTGTTCCATTTCTGCAGTCAATAAATAGAATGATATGTATTTGTATGACATTTTTCATGAGCATCCGAAACCTTAAAGAACGCTATTGATTTTTGAAATACACGACTGCTGTAGTCAAGAAGATGTGAATCTGATTTGTGTATAGTAAGATTCCATAAATGGTGATCTGATCATGACCAACCAATCTGTTTTTGTGATGTTTATTAAAGGGTAAATATCAGCCAGGACACCAGAATAACTCACCTGCTGTTCTTCGAATAGAATCATATCCAACCCACCAAACAAGTGGGTGAGACTTTGGTTGAAAGATGACATTCCTGACAATGCTGCACTCCCTCAGTACTTCACTGGAGTCCCATCCTTGATTCTTGTACTCAGGTCCTAGTGTGGGATTTGATTCCAGAGCTTTTCAGAGGCGAGAGTGTTCCCAACTAATCTTCTCATGAAGATTAAATTAATGATTCTCAGAATGTTGGAAATTCACTTTTCTTGTATTTTAAATACAATCATGGTAACCTGATAATCCTATTCTTTGCAGATCCAGGGAGCAGTCATGGTGGCAGCCTGTTTCCAAATAGTTGTGGGATTTTCTGGTTTAATTGGAATTTTAATGCAGTACATTGGCCCTTTAACAATTGCTCCAACCATCTCTCTGATTGGATTGGCCTTATTTGATTCAGTTGGAAACGATGCAGGGAGCCACTGGGGCATTTCAGGCATGTAAGTGATTGTTACTATTGTTAAAAAGAAGGGCTACATTACTTTATGTTATCACTTTGTAGAAAGCTTGTTACTGGTGAAAATGATAAATATTAATTTGTATCAACAGAAACAGTAACTATAAATAGCAGAAGTGGATACTAACTAAAGTATTTATGACAAGGATGACACATGCTTATTACTAGAAATGTAGACAATGGCTGCAACTAGGTAATAAACACCTGGTTAAGTTTTTCACACTAGTATGCAATATAGGACTTGCCATCCCTATGGCCATACTAGTCTGAAGATGCCCGATCCCACCTGCTTTTGGAAGCTAAGCAAACCACCAGGCCTGGTTAATAGTTGGATGGGAGCTCACCTGGCAATATCAGGTGGGGTAGGCTTTGCCCCTTTTGTGGCACAGTGATAGTGTCCTTACCCCCTGACCAGGAGGCCTGGCTTTAAGTCCCATCTGCTTCAGAGGTGTATAATAATCGGTTGATTAGAAAAATAGTTTAAATAAAAAACTTTAAGAAAAAATTATAGGACTTGCACGAACATTAGCATAAATATAGGCTAGAGTAAGCATACACAGTATACTAAATACAGGGACTAACTATTGAAATCTATTACTAAGCGATGCAATAATGTGGTAGGCTGTAAATATTTACAACAAATAATGCAATGTTAAAACCTCTTACACAGCATAAAGAGCGGTTGTGAAAGTGTGTTTTGTTAACAAAGTGTTAAAGTTGGTAATTTGGTGGAGCTGGCAAAGGAGATAAAATTTATTATTCTGGGTATTTTTTTTAACCATAGTTGCTGATAGTTGTTTTTCTTTCATTCCTCCATAAGTAACTTATTGTTACTTTACTGATTTACACTAGACTGACATGCTAACTAATAAAATTAATCAATTCAATTTAAACAAAAATAAGTACTTAGTGAAACAAATAAATAAATAAAAACAGACAGACGTGGTGGTGTAGCATGTGAGAGTTTGTGAAAGGATTATGATCCCAGACTGTCTGTGGTAAGTGGTTGCAGCTTGAAGAACCTTGTTTAGCGACGTTGGAAACAAGATGCAAACATTAGCAAGTGTCAGGGAGAGAAAGAGTTCCTTGGAGATATTTTCTAATCAACATATACAGAGATGTTATGACACATTTCTGGAGCAGGCGGGACTTGAATCTGGGCCTCTTGGCTCAGCGGTAGGGACATCACCACTGTGCACTTTGTTTCAGGAGGTAGTGAGTTGGTGGAGAAGTACACCCAGTGCTGACTGTGTCCGTCACAAACTCCATTTCCTGTCTTCACTTTGTTCTCTAGATGCACAAATGCGGCTGGAAAATGGCTGGGACAGAGTTGGGGTGGGTGGAGTCAGCATCATTTTGATGGATGAAAGCATGGGATCCACATCTGCTGGATTGTAGAACATCAAAGAGCCAAATACATGAAGCATGCATTTGCAAACTCTACCTACATTTCATTTGAAATGTTTCTTTGCAGATATGCAATGCACACAGAATGAATGTGTGTATGCATTAGTTATTGGTCAAATGCAGATTATACCATACCACTGGGGCTAGTTAAATGAGTATTGACATTTCAATGATGCCTAAGTTAGAGGCAGTAACCTGAACCTTTCAAGGAACTTCCAAGGGTGCTGTGAGAGAAGGGGATATTGCTGCATCATACATCATGTAAATATGACAATGGACTCTAATCAATTCAATGGTGGGTGAAATGGTCAAAGGTCTGAGATGGGCTCCTCTGAGAGGAGCAGGCACACCCTCTTTCATATAATGTGTTGGTCACTCAGCCACTGGGGCACATTCATCAAGTTGCTGTGACACGACATGCAGTGGAACTGCTGAAGATATGGTTGGTGAGGGATGGGGGGGGCGTCACCAATCTATTCTGGACAGAATGTGCTGCATCATCTTGATGTGTTGCGCTCTGCACAACTGGAGGTGACAGATATTAAGGAATGGGGGGAAAGGGAATTGGAACACAGTCTTCTGAAGAGGAGCATGAAGACATTCATGTGGCTGACAGAGCTCAGTTGCATTGTTTCCTACAATGAGGGAGGACCTGTAGATGTGAGCTGGATTAAAAGACCATCATGGGTTGTCAAGGTCAAGATATCAGCATTTGGTTCACATTGTAGGTGTGAACTGCAGCTTGTATTCAATTTCTTTGTGTCCCCTTTTGCTCATGTTTGCACTTGTCTGAATGCTTGTCTGTATATCTTGTTCCTTGTTGGACAATGACTAGATATGGGTGACCATTGGGAATTGGTGAAAGAATGGTAAGGACTAAGAAACGGTCTTCACAGAGGATGTACCCCAGAAAAAGTAAAGTATGTGGCTTAGTAGTTAAACAGTGACAACGATGAGAGAATGGAGTTGAAAGTGTGAGGAAGTTTTTTGTTTGTTTAGTCATGATTTTTGGGAGTCACTAACTGGGCCAGCATTTATTGCCTAGGGTGGGGCTCGGCAGGGTCATTTTGACATATAGCACACTGAGACGTCAGTTTAACATCTAACAATTGTGCCAGCTCCCTGCATGGCAAACACACTGCGTATTTATTCAACCAAATGGCTATGTCAGAAAGTGGACGGGGACCAGTCCTCAGCCCAGATAAAGGGGGTTCCAGTACCATTAGTCACATGTACATAGTGCAGGGGCTTGGTCAGTGTCAGTTTTCAGCCATGGACATCATCGTAAGGCAATGAGTCTGACTGAAGTCCGGGAGGTGGTCAGTGGTCAGTGGGCAGTGGTCAAGGCCAGCATTTAATCTGAATGGCTTGCTAGAGCCATTTCAGAGGGCAGTTAAGACTTAAGCATATTGCTGTGTGTCTGGAGTCATGTTTCATCCAGACCAGGTAAAGATTGCAGATTTCCTTCCCTAAAGTACATCAGTAAACAAGGTAGGTCTTTACAACAAACAATAATGGTCACATGGTTACCATTTGGGGCGGCATGGTGGCACAGTGGTTAGCACTGCTGCCTCACAGTGCCAGGGACCTGACGTTTGATTCCACCCTCGGGCGACTGTCTGTGTGGAGTTTGCATATTGTCCACGTGTCTGTGTGGGTTTCCTCCGGGTGCTCCAGTTTCCTCTCACAGTCCAAAGATGTGCAGGTTAGGTGGATTGGCCATGCTAAATTGCCCATAGTGTTCAGGGACGTGTAGATTAGATGGGTTATAGGGTGATGGGTTTGGGTGGGATGCTCTGAGGGTTAGCATGGACTTGTTGGGATGAAGGGCTTGCTTCCACACTGTAGGGATTCTGTGATTAGGTTAGCTTTTAATTCCAGATATTTTTTGAATTGAAACATCACCGTCTGCCCTGTCGGATTTGAACCCATTGACCTAGAACAATGGGTTGGGGTTCTAGATTAATATTGCAGTGATATTACCATAATACCACCACCTTTCCAAATTTGCCATTCATGAGGACCTCACTATGACAATACCTATCTGGACTGAATGCATTGAGCAACCATCAAACACAAGCAACAAGTTTCCAGCTCCTCAGACCAAGATTAATACAATTGCTTTCACAAATGTTTCAAACACATTTAATTCTTAACATTCCTTGTAACTGTTACTTTATTTCAGGACTGCAAGCTTCATCATAATATTCTCCCAGTATTTGCGAAATGTGCCAGTACCTCTTCCTGCTTTTAATAGGAGTAAAAAGTGTCATATTTATTGGATTAACATATTCCAGATATTTCCGGTACGTATGAACAATATTTACTCTTATAACTTTAGTCTTGCGTTAAGAATCAAACAACGAGCATTGTCATGCATGTGCTGCAATTTCTAAACTATGTAAGAAAAAGCATCATGGCTCTTAATTTTTTTGGTAACATTAATGCTCATAAATGATGGATGTTGGGACTGGGAGACTTTCCTTTTTAGGCATTTGTATTCACATTAAGCACTTCACTCTCAAATCAGGTGTAACACATTTCACTGCAAAGTAAGATTCCTTACACTCTAAGTAATGTTGCTTATCTTCAACCTGAGAAAAATATCCTTTACTTCAAGAGTGTGACTATCATTTATTCCTCCTACTAAGAATACAATGGCTTCTCTGAATGAAGTTTGTAGTTAAATGTCTCTTTGTATTATATTGCAGCAATTCAATACTATGGGCTCAATTTCACAAGAAATTTAACTTGACACTATTCCTATTCATTTCACATAGCACTCCTGCAGGTAACAAAACACAATATAATTATTTCCCTGTAGCCTTGTACTTTCCTCTGTATCAAAGGTTTATCCAATTTTTGTGTGACGGGAGCAATGGCCTCTGCCTTTGGCAAGCAACAACATATCGACTAATGAAATTCCTCTTTGCTTCTTCATTTGCCTAGTAGCATTTTTAAATTGACGATGTGTCATTGCCATAGGAATGCAGGACTTAAGAGCAGGAGTAGGCCACTTGGCCCTATGAGTTTGTTGCATCATTCGATAAGATCCTGGTTAAGTTGATTTTGTCTCAACTCCACTTTCCTGTCTCGACTACCACCTTTCTTTATATGGTGAGCTCCTCATTCCAGAAATGAATTGAGTGAATGTTCTCTGAACTGCTTCTAACGCAATTACAGCCTTTTGCAAATAAGAGGTCAAAAATGTACACAGTGCTCCAAGTGTGGTTTCACTCAGGCCCTGTACAACTGAAGTTAAACTGATTTTATATTCAATCTCTATTGCAATAGACTTCAATATTCAGATACCTTCCTGATCATTCACTGTACCTGTATACTAACGTTTTGTGGTTTGTCCAGCAGAACACCCAGATCTCTGGGTAACACCAAGCTTTGTAATCTGTCTGCATTTGAAGAGTATATTGCTTTTCTACACTTCCTGCCAAAGTGGACAAGTTCATATTTCACACAAATTTTAGTGCACTTAGTGAACTTGCACATATCCCTTTGTAGATTCTGTACCTCTTCTTGACAACTTACTTTTCTGCCTATCTATGTCATCAGCAAATTTTGCTCTCATACTTTTAGTCCATTCATCAGATTATTAGTATAAACTATAAATATTTGAAACCCCAGAACTGATCCCTGTGGTACTCCACAGTTGCAGCTTGCTAACCCATAAGATACCTATTTAACCCTATTCTCTATTTCATGTTAGTAAACCAAGCCTTTATCCATGTTAATATGTTATTCCCTACACCACATGCTCTTGTGTCGTAAACTTAGATGTGGAACTCTGAGCATACCACATCTAAATGATCCCCTTTATCTATCTTGTTACTTCCTGAAAAAAATGAATAAATTAGTTAAACATGACTTCCCTTTCAAAAAGCCACATTGACACTGCCCAACCACTTAATGATTTTCTAGGCATCTGTGATAAGGCCCTTAATAATAAATTCTAACAAGCTCCCTATGAAAATCAGTGGCATTAATCTTTCCCTAATTATTAAAATCCTCAACATTTTCAAATCTCAATTAAATCAGGATTTCTAACTATTATGAAAACAGCCTGATTTATTTCATGTTCAGGTACTTCTAGGAATTGCAGTTTCATGGATTATTAGTGTTCTACTGACGTATTTTAATGTGTTTCCTGATGACCCTGATGCTTATGGATATTATGCAAGAACGGACATAAAGAGTGACGTTATCATGCATGCTGATTGGTTTCGGATCCCATACCCTGGTAAGTAAAATAAGAAGGATAAGAAAATTATGAAGGTCAGGCATAATCTGTGTAATAGGGATGTGAGGATTGAGGAGTGACTGATCTTAGTTGTGCAGTTGATAGAAAATGGCTTTCAAAGGTGACCTGACCATCTTCCATTATATCCAAGTCCTTGATGCTTGACCTCGGCTCTGACCTCAGAGAGGATGTACACAGTCCCACTGCTCTTCTGCACTTGAGTCTAGAGGGCCTCCTGCTCCTGTAGATACAGGATATCATTCCTTTCCACCTCCTCCACTATGGCCTACAATGCAGCCCACTCTCTCCATTGTTTTGCCATTTTGCAGTGTTTCCCAGGTCAGTCTCACCTTCTGGATGCCTATGAGCACCCACTCCAGTCATATGACACCTCTTCTTTCAAAGGTTTGGGCTAACTCTACGCAGCGCAAGCTAAGCATAACTTGTGCTAGCCACTCACAATAATGTGTCCCGGTGATTCTCCCAGTCATTACTGGATGCTGAAATTATTAAAAGAGCAGACAGATGAAGACCTGCTCTCTCCCTGAAGGTTCAGAATTTAACCTGTTTTTTAAAAACAGACAGTAAGTACAAAAACCAAAAAAAGTGCATTTTTTAAGAGTGGAGGCTGAGTACCAGTGACGTCACTGGGGCTGTCAGTGACACCTGCAGAGAAACCACGTTCAAGCTTTCACGCCAGGCAAACCGAGTAGGAAAAGGACTCGGGACTAGAAGACACCCATTATTACAACTCACCTTCCTTTTTGTGATGCCAGGAGGAGCAGGAGTGCCATCTCCTGGTGAGTGTGGGAGGTGTTCCTTCAACCACTGGAATGGCTCCTGGCCACTCCTTCTCACCCTTCAGGCAGCTGCTATTTCAGTCTCCCAGGCCTATTGCGAACAAAGACGGTATAATTAATTGTCCACCTGTCCTAGACACCCTGTACAACTGCCACCAGTGTTAAAATCAGACTTTAATATGCCACAACAGTACATTATCACAGACTGTGAGATCATAAAATGGGATGCCACCTTGTCTAACGTTGGAAAACTGCAATGTCATTGCCTTTGTCTTTTTTCACTCAGGGCAGTGGGGATTACCAACAGTAAGCCTTGGTGGTACTTTTGGAATTCTGGCTGGAGTGATCTCGTCAATGATCGAGTCTGTTGGAGATTATCATGCCTGTGCTCGGCTTTGTGGTGCGCCACCTCCTCCGAAAGAAGCCATAAACCGAGGGATTGGCATCGAGGGAATCGGTTGTCTGTTTGCTGGAGCCTGGGGAACAGGAAATGGAACAACGTCCTACAGTGAGAATGTTGGTGCTCTGGGGATTACAAAGGTATAAACTGGACTGGAAAGCTGTTTTCTCAATCTATAAATACAAAGAAGAGGTTTTTATTTATTTTAACATTAATTGAAAGGTAATCATTGTTTCTCATTTTTATTCACCATGCCTACTTTGCTGCTCCATGATTAGCTTTTAAAGATGCACAAACATAACTCTGAGATTAAAGTTTTCATCAATACATAAAAACTATTTATTGTGAGGATTTGAAAGTAAGCCCTTTTTGTATTTTGCACACTATGTCCTAACCTGTGGAAAGTGAACCAAGAACATGGGTCCAGTTCCTATACAGTAGGCATCAAACACACAGATGCCACCACTGTGACGTCCAACTCTACAGCATTAACCACGTGGTGTAGCTCAAACCAGGAACATGGTAAAATAGGACATGAAGCTGAATTCATTCCTGTTCTGTAGTATTGAACATTAGTCCTCTATGAACCAAACAGGTCAGTGATAAAAGGTAATAGCCCAGGAAACTATCACTTCATTATTGCTTCTTTTCTGTACATTTTTCGGATGCCATGATATAACTAGAACAATTCATAGCAACAACTTGAAATGATGATATAGCGCATCAACAGGGAAGGAAAATCCCAAGATGCTTCAGAAATACAAGGGGAAAACACTAAACCAAAGGAGGAAACATTAGTTCTCTCATGCTCAACTCTCGGGTACTCTGCCCTAGATTTAATTCAGTTTCAGGCGCAGGGCATTCTGGGTAGCAAGAGAACTGCCTGGAGCAAGAAATTGAGGCTTGACAAGCTCAGTCCATCAACATCCACTTTTAAATATATTAACAGGAACTTCTCCTAGAGTTCCATAGGCACACAGATGTCCTCTCCTAAAACTATCCTTTCATCAAGTTTTCAATCCAGTTTTTCAAAGGTAAGTGTTGAACTACACAGATGATTATGTAGAACAGTGGGTTCCAACTCAGTGGGATGAAAGTCTC
Organism: Rhincodon typus; assembly: GCF_021869965.1. NCBI lineage: Eukaryota > Metazoa > Chordata > Chondrichthyes > Orectolobiformes > Rhincodontidae > Rhincodon > Rhincodon typus. Next base: position 22,252,476 of record NC_063349.1, on the reverse strand, counting down.
GTCTTCTGCTCTGTAAAACTCCCAAATTAAATAAGCTTGGAGCGGTCTGAAACTGGTTCCAAATGTATAACAAGACCATTGCACAGAGTTAATAATGGATTGATAATAAATTGTCAGTCAATTCCAGCAAAGACTGGCTAGAGTAAAAAATGGAAACTGGTGAAATATCTCACTCTTATTGATTTCAGGTGGGAAGTCGCAGAGTTATACTTTTCAGTGGATGCTTAATGCTTCTTGTGGGACTGTTTGTAAAAATTGGAGCAATTTTCAGTACCATCCCACAGCCAATAATCGGTGGAATGCTGTTGGTGATGTTTGGAGTCATTACAGCTATTGGGATTTCAAATTTGCAGGTATTGTTGATTCAGTGGCATTTTCCTTCAGGTTTCCAAATCACCAAATGACTACATTCTTGAATCCAAAGTTTCATCCAACAGATGAGGAAAAATAGATTCCTTTTCCTGTCTGCTTTTCTCATTGTAATTTTTTCATTCTATATCTCATAACTGCCATCGATTCAGTGAATCGGACACGTGAACATTTCGTGCTCAATAATTTGACCATTTGGTTGCTTTTCCTACAAAACACTCTGATCCTTCATTTTGCCAGCAGTCACTGATTTATAATTACACAAGTCCCAGATAGGGATATTGGCTGAATCTAATGGGGTTTTGTTTTGGTTAAGTACCTTAGGGGCTCAGTGGTTAGCACTGCTGCCTTACAGGGCCAGGAACCTGGGTTTGATTCCAGTCTCGAGCAACTGTCTGTGTGGAGTTTACACAATCTCCATTTCTGCACGAGTTTCCTCTGGATGGTCCGGTTTCCTCCCACAGTCCAAAGGTGTGCAGGTTAGGTGGATTGGCCATGGTTAAATTGCTCATAGTGTTCAGGGATGTGCAGGCTAGGTGGATTTGCCTTGGAAATGTGGGGTTACAGGGATAGGTAGTGGGGTGGGTCTGGGTGGGATGCTGTTCGGAGGGTCGGTGTGGACTTGATGGGCAGCATGGCCTGCTTCCACACTGTAGGGAATTCTAGGAGTCTATTGGTGTCACTAAGTTTCTTGAAGGGTTTCCATAGTTCAGGCATCACATCATGAATCTTGAGAGTATCACAACGTTACAGTCAATACTGTTGATAGAGTTAATCCTAGGGAACTCCATGAGCACCATGATCTCTGTGTGATATCACACTGCCCCACTGATTTTATTCGACTTGTTGTGAGTGGCCAATAGTTTTATCTGCACATTTAAATGAACATCTTTTAAACTTCTTTAATATTTTTAATAATTTAGAAGAAAAGGATAAAAGGTTATATTTCAAAACAGTATCAAGTCTTTCTTTTCATTGAGTGCTTGACCTGTGGGCAGAATGTTTAGGTCTCACCAGGGGCCCCCAGGCAGATGGGGCCTACAGAATACTAGCACTAGCCAGCATATCAGCTTCTGACACTATTACTGGTGCTGACTAACTTAGGTGAGACATGTTTAGGGTCTGGTCTAGATGGACCATCTTCATAAAGTAGGGGGAACCAATCAGGTTCATTAGAGACTCGTCCCTGAGAATTACAGGCAGTCAACTGGCCTGTTCCAGTCAGCCACCATTTTCCTGATAGAGCGTGGATTGTTAAATTGTCTCAGGCACACACACACAGCCAGTGGCTCCCTGTACTGGGATTTCCCTCTTCCATAGTGATAGCCTGCCTTTCATAGGGTTGAATTATAAACTGGTAATACAAGTTCACAATACCCTTTTGTTATTTACTCATCAAATGTTCTACCAGAGACTGATCACTGGAAATTTGACTATGGTCATTGCTGAGGAAGTCATTTTAATATGACTACGTGTACAAAAGTGAGCTTGCATGACTATCACATCTGTGTAACTCAGCTGAATCAGCTTTGGAAGCCTGCCTTTATCAGTGTGTAGCTTGGATTGGCAATATTGTACTTGGTAAGTGGTGAAGGAGGGAAATCTGGAAGAGAGAGCAAGCAGGAAGAAACTTCAGGAAGGCAGAGATTGTGGAGAAGGGTGAAGCAGTCTGGATTGACCAGCATTCTCTGACTGGATGATCCTAGAAAAGTGAGAATGCTCCTCCCATTTTCATATTCAAGAAACGTGGCAGATGGAATACAATGTGAAAAAAATGTGAGGTTATCCATATTGAGAGAGAGAACAGCTATGCTTACTTTTTTTTTTAAAAGTTATGAGATTACAAAGTGTAGATGCACAAAGAGGCCTGGGGGTCCTCCTCAAAAAGTCATTGAAGGCTAATGTGCAGATGCTGCAAACTATTAGGAAGGCTAATTATAATTTATTTATAATCAACGTGTTCAGACATGATATTACAAACCATGGTGAGACTAAAACCCAAACTTTCTGCCCCAGAGGTAGAGGCAATACCATTGCATACACCCACCCCTCAGGATAGCTAATGTTTATCCCTATAGCATGAGGATGTAGGTAGGGGAATGTGTTCAATTGTATAGAACCTCAGTTAAGATCTTCTGGTACAATGGTATTGGCACTACTTTTGAGCCTGGAGGCCTAGGTACAAGTCTTAACTGATTCAGAGGTGTGTAGTAACATCTCTGAACAGCTTGATTAGACAATATCTAGAGCCTTGGCCAGCCTGTGCTTGGTATACTGTGTGCAGTTTTGGTTCCCTTACCTTAGGAAGATACTATTGCCATGGGCTGAATGCAACAAAGATTCATAGACTTGTTCCTGGGATGGCAGGACTGTCCTATGAAGGGAGGTTAGGTAAACTGGGCCTGGATTTTTTTAAAGTTTGAGAAATAAGAAATGATCTCATTGCAACATTCAACATACTTTAAGGGATAGGTAAAGTAGATGTAAGTAAGATGTTTTCCCTCGTTTGGGAGACTAGAACCAGAGGTATAATTTCAAAATAAGCAGGAAGCCACTTTGGACTGAGATGAAGAGAAATAATTTTTTACTCTGTGTTTGGAATTCTCTATCCCAGAGGGCTGTGGAAACTCAATAATTATGTTTAAAGCAGAGATTTACAGATTGCTAAATACCAATGACAATACGACATTACCGATATGGAGATAGTGTAGGGAAAAAGGCATTGAAGTAGGTGAACAGCCATGATTGTAGTGAATAGCAGAGCAGGCTGAATGGGCTGAATTGACTCATCACGCCACTATGTTCCTAACTTAAAGTTCAAGGCAAGTTCAGAACAGCAAATTATGGATAGCTATCTGAAAGTGTGAGGTCAAGCATCATTTTCACATTCCTGCATTTTTCTGATTGCAGTTATATTTTCTCTCCTTTTAGTTTGTAGATATGAATTCATCAAGAAATATATTTATTTTTGGATTTTCCATGTTTTCTGGCATGGTTATTCCCAACTGGATGAATAAATACCCACTTGCTATTCAAACAGGTAGGAAATCAACTTATTACTCCAAATATACCTGGATTGATAAATAATTAGGTAAGCAGACTGAAGAAACTGGAGTGTCTTTGGCATTTTGGTGTTTGGGCAGAATTATTAGCTGTTGGCTATGTAGGTATAATATAGTAACTGTCTTATCCTTGCAATATGTTATTTTTCTCTCATTTTTGTGCCTGGCCCTTGGAAGGAAGGGACATGTGCAAGAATTTTCTGGATTGACTTTATTAAACTTCCTTTGTGTATCACTATATTATTTATATGCTCATCAAGAATAAAAATATCACAGCTGGGCATAGAGACATGTTTATTATTTCCCCTTGTCTGCATTGAGCACTGCCTGGGTATTTTGCATAACAACTAGGTGCAGAGCAATAATGCTGTACCAACAAAACATGATCCACATTCAGAACTACACTACGGTAACATTTTCATTTCTTAAATCAGTCATCTTGTGGCCTCTGAGTGAGATTGCAGAGTTTAGCACTAAGTGACAGAGTTTGGAGGTGGTGTAGGTTCCTAATCAGTTGAAACTAGATTCAAACTCTCCACACTCACAAAAGGCCTTTTGCAACTAACAGATAGATGTGAATCCAAATTCCAGACTGAAAGGTCAATTTCTGACTAAGCTACACAAGGGTCTTCTCCATTTTACTCAAGTACTATTTGGTCTAACTTATTCCTCTAATATTCGAACCACACTCTAATTTTGGTGACTTTATCTTTCTCCTGGCTCTCTGCCTCTTTCAACCCTTTTCCACTTAATACAAAGCAATGGTAATTTTAAAATTAGGGTTTTGTATACTTAATGGAATCTGGAGGAATTTTACTTAATCTCAGTCAGGATTAAATGAAAATGTTAACACTGACAGAAAGCTAAAGAAATGTTTTGTTTCACAGGAGTACTTCCATTAGATCAAGTCATTCGTGTCCTTTTAACCACCAGTATGTTTGTTGGTGGATTTTTTGGATTTTTTCTGGATAATACTCTACCAGGTAAGCTTCCTCTCCTTGCCACACTGCTACAGTATTCTTCATATGTATTAGAGGACTTGCTTATTTCTTGTTGTAAATTAGAATTACCAGAAAAACCATTATTAAACTTTTCAACACCATAGATACTGCTAAGATGACTAAATCTGATTATTATGTGACATTCTGACCAGGAGATAGCTGCAAATCTTATTGCATTTACTTTATAAAGGTTGGACCTTTGTAGTTCAGTCCCAATGCTCATGGTTTCAAGAACCAGAAAGCCAGCAGTGAAAAAGTAACAAAGAAAAGCTGGGAATTGGAAAGAAGAAACCAGAGGTAGAGGAACTTTGATTCCATCAGTAACTAAATAACTTGCTGAAAATGCACTGATAACTATCAGTAATGCTGGTAATACCGATCCCCCTCATAACCAACAGTAGTACAAGTCACTGAGTCTATACTAATTGGGAGGAGTAGGTCTGATATCCTACTTTGCTACTGCTACCCACCCATAATGCCAGCCAAAATCTCCTGGCTTTGCACAAAATAACGAGGCTCCCTTATTGATACTACTTTAACAAGCCTCATCTTTTGCTAACTACTGCAACTTAAATTTTAAAATCTCTTGGCTGCTAATAGCAATTCCTGGGAGATCCACACTCCATTTGGTTGATAGCTGAGTCAACCAAGAGGATCGGCAAGCTTACTTACCTTCAGAATGAAGAACAAAAACATACATTTATGTAGTGGCTTGTTTTATTTCTGGGGATGATCCACATTATGATATTATTTACTTTGTGAATTGCACGGTGGATAAACACAGAAGTCACTGGGAGTCATTTCCAGTAGATGAAAAGGCAACTCATATGCAGGCAAAGACAGGAGTCAAAAGTGAATACTGATGTTTTACAGGTACAGAGAAAGAACGTGGGTTAATCGCATGGAAAGAAAATAACTTTGAAGATGATGACAAAGGAGCAAATGAGAGTGGCTGCTACAATTTACCTTTTGGAATTGGCACAAAATGTTGCACTGGAGCCTGGAGAAGATACGTCCCTTTCTGCCCACAGCCAAAACCCCCTGAGAAAAGGGTGGAAGTGAAGACTCAGGAAATTCTTAACGAGACTCTATTTTAACAACATTGGGTAAACTCTGAATAGACCATTCTCACATCAGACTTTGCCAAAAATAGAATAAATATGTTCATTTCATGTTTCTCCGAGACTGATTTTCAATTTCCACTGTAACAAAGATATGCTGGAAAAGATGTTGAGAATATATTGGGGTGAGGGCTAGAGGATCCTTCCTACAAAATTACAAATGGTTATGAGAGAATATTACTGTCATATCTTTGGAAAATATATTATACTTTCATTGAGTTCACTTGTTGTTTCAAGGCATCTTTTTGTTTCAATGTTTAAAATTGATTGCTCCAATGGTTTCCTTCTTGTGACCACTGAGGAATAACACTGAAAAGTCAAACACTCCCATAGTGTCAGGGTAAAACAATTGCACATCAGTGAAAGTACAATTGAGTTGAACACTCAATTTAGAAATAATTCAATGCTATTTACACAACTTTACTGTAAAGACAAGCACTTGTAAGAATTAGATTCAGATCATCTCAAAAACATTTCATTTGTACAACTTAACAGTAGCAAAGAGATTTTCGTTCTATCTGTCCTGAAACTCAAACTGTGGAGATAAATGTCTGCAGTCCTCATGCCATAAAACATACTGCAGAGGACAAAAACCCAGTATAAATGAAAAAGTGAAATGTGGATAGGAAATAATGAAGATATAAAGCTTTTACTCAACTTCTATTATCCAAGCAAAGCAGCTAATTGATGAGTAGTTGGTGAGCCAGGTTTAATAGAAATAGACAAGTCAAATAAACAAAGGCTTGGCAGAGCATTTCGGTCCCTTGGAGTGCACTTCCTCTTTCATGTAGGACATCCGGGATACATCTCATATCTTTGGCAACCATACTTGGAGGTTCTGAAGCTTGAGGAGCAGCTGGTGCTACTGTGTGTAACTACGAGCCTAGGCTTCATGTAAAGCACATTTCTGCAGTTTGAGAAAGTGCAGGTATGGATGGAAAGGGTGACTACCACATAGTTGAGGAGGATCACTCATGGCCTCGGAATGGAATACTGGTGAGAGAGATAGCTCTGACTACACTCCCCAGAGAAGCTATCTGTAATACAATTATCTCATGTCAGCTGTATAGGCACCAGGAGCAAGAATGGTTAGTAATATCAATCAGGGATGCTATAGTTTGCGGAACAGGCAGACATTTCTATAAAGGAAGATGTGAATCCAGATTATTATACTGCATCCTTGGTTTCTGGATCAAAAGATGCCACGGAGCAGCTACAGGGAATTTGGGGAAAAAAGATGGGTGTTCAAGGAGGACAACATTAGTAGTTGTGGTTTTTCCTTACATTCATGTGGATGGTTTGCAAGTGATAATAGGGAAGGTTAAAAGCAATTCAGGGGAATAAGAACCAGGATAAATATTCGGAAGGAAAAAAAAATCAACAGTGAATTGACAGGACTGAGAAAGGCAGACAACATAAGAGAAAATAATAAGGTATTAGGTGAGATTAAAGAATGAGGGAATACATTAATATCTAAATTATGTTTACGGTGCATGTATTTGAATACACAGAGTGTAGTAATGAAGGTTGGTGTGCTGCACGTACAGATGGCCATGCAGGAATAGGATGTTGTCATGAGAATAGAGATCAGGCTCAAAAGGAGGGAGGGATTAAGCATGAAATACTTCTGGATACAGGGTGCTCAGCAAAGATAAGGAAGGAAGAAAAGCAGGAGGGAAGGTAGTAATTAAGGAAGATTAGAATAGTAATAAGATAGGGAAGACAAAGTCAAGAATTGCTGAAATAAAACAAAGCACTGCAGATGCCAAAAATCTGAAACAAAAACAGAAATAGCTGGAGAAACTCAGCAGGTCTGGCAGCATCTGTGGGTCTCTGGACTCAAAACATTGACTCTGCTTTCTCTCCACAGATGCTGCCAGACCTGCTGAGTTTCTCCAGCTATTTCTGTTTTTGTATTGAAGAATTTTTGAAGAGGACATAGGAAAAAATATTCTATATCTGCATTTTTCTGGACCAACGAAGAAGGCATTACTGGATTTGAATCTGCAGAAACGAGATAGGACAAGTTAATCAAGTGGCAGTGGAGGGTCATTTTAAGGGACTATAGTCATAATACTGACAGTTTAAATTAACTGTGAAAAAGGGACAAAGAGCCTATCGGAGTAAAAATACTTCATTGGGAGAGGGCCAGCTTCAATGAGAGGAGAACAAATATGGCCCAGGTACATTGAAACCAAAGATCAGCACAGGCAATAATATCATGGATCAATGAACTGCCTTTAAAGAACAGATGGTTCAGGTACAATTGAGGTAAGGTCCCATAAAGGAAAAAACTGGATAAATGAGAGGTTCTGAATGGTGAAAGAGATAGAAGACAGAAGTGATAAAAGGGTGATATGACACATTCGGTTTATAATACAAGTAAGAGCCAGGTGAATGAAGGAAGTTCAGAGCAGACGTGAAAAAAAGTAAATGAGAGAAGAAAGACAGCAAGTGGCAAGAGACTGGGAGCTAAACAACATGGAATTGTACAGTTTTCTACAAGTATAACATTCATAAAGCACTAGTAAGAACAGTAGGGCTGAATAAGGACCAGAAACTTACACATAGAGGTGGAGGACATCACTAATGTACTGAATGAAGTAATTTGGTAAGATATCCTTTTAGAGACAGAGTCATACAGCATTGAAACAAGCCCTTTGCCCCACCACGTCTATGCTGACGAACAAAGCCAAACTACACTAGTCCCATTTACCTGCACTTGGTCCATTGCTTAGTATTCCCTGGGTTCTTACGTGTTTGTCCAGATGCTTCTTAAATGATGCAAGAGTACCTGCCTTCACTACCCTCTCAGGCAGCATGTTCCATATTTCTATCACCCACTGGGTAGAAATATTTTTCCTCAGATTCCTCCAAACCCACATATTGCTCAGTTTAAACTTTTATGCTCCTTGGTCCTATGCATGTCTGCCATGGAGGAAAAGATTCTCACTATCTACACTATCATAATTTATATATCTCAATCAGATCTCCCCTCAGTCTCCTCTGTTCCAAGAAACAAACACAGCCTATCCAGACTCTCCTCATAACTGAGACTTTTCCATCCCAGGCAGAATCCTGGTGAATCTCCTCTGCACCCTCTCCAGCGTAAACAAGTCCTTCCGATAGCGTGGTGACCGGAAACACACAATATTCTATCTGTGGCTTAAAAAGCTCCATAAAGTTGCAACACAAATTCCCTATGAAGGCAAGCATCTCTGTATGCCTTCTTCACTACCCAGTGCTGATAACTTCAGGGATCTATGGACTTGTACACGAAGTTCCCTGGATGCACTTAAAAAAATCCACTGTCTAATCCTTTCACACTAACACAATCCCTAGCAAAATTGAAATCCCCTACAATCATAACCCTACTCCTCACATACCACTCTAATTTACCTACATAGAGTCATAGTCATACGACATGGAAACAGACCCTTCGGTCCAACCAGATGCATGCCAAACTTAATCCCAAACTAAACTAGTCCCACCAGGCTGCTCCTGGCCCATATCCCTCCAAACCTTTCCCATTCATGTACTTATCCAAATGCCTTTTAAACGTTGCTTAATCTGCCTGCATCCACCACTTCCTCAGGAAGTTCATGCCATGTGAACCACCCTGTGTAAAATATTTGCCCCTCATTTTTTTTTAAAATCTCTATCCTCTCACCTTAAAAATGTGCTCCTTGTCTTAAAATCCCCCATCCTAGGGAAAACACAACTACCATATCTGCTCCTCTATCTCCCTCTGACTATTGGGAGGCCTGTAGTACAAACTCAGCAAAGCAATCACTCCTTTTTTATTTCTAAGTTCTACCCAGATGGTCTCATTTAAGACCCTCCTTGGATGTCCTTCCTCATTACTGCAGTGATGGTTTCCTTTATCAATAATGCTATGTTCCCATCTCTCTTACATCTCCCCTATTGCACCCGAAATTTCTACACCCTGAAATGTTGAGCTGGCAGTCCTGTTCTTCCTTCAACGATGTCTCAGTGATTGAAACAATAAATTCTCACATGCTGATCAATGCTCTAAGTTCATCTGCCTTACCAGTCAAGCTCCTTGCACTAAAATAGATATCATTTAGCTTTCTAGATCTCCCATGTGCCTTATCATGCCCACGTCTTCTCTGCCTATTGACTGTCCTGGCAATCCTTCCATACCTGATGGGACCTTGCTCTTAAATTTACATCTGCTCCGTGCTCCATTTCTCTGCCAGGTTAATTTAAAACCTCCCCGATAGCATTAGCGAACCTCCCAGCAAGGATATTGAGCCCATTCCTGTTCGAGTGTAACCTGTCTAGCTTGTACAGGTTCAAAACTACCCCAGAAGCTGTCCCAATGATCCAAAAATGTAAAACCCTCCCTCCTAAACCATCCCTTTAATCTTGCATTCAACTGACCTATCGTCCTATTCCTACAGTCAACTGCACATGGCACTGGAAGTAATCTGGAGATTACATCCTTAGTAGTTTCTCTCTTTAATCTACTACCTAATTCTCTAAATTCCTGTTGCATGACCTCATTTCTTATTGTACCCAAGTCATTAGTATCAACATGCTGTCTGTTTACCCTTCCAATTCAGAGCATTCTGCAGCTGCTTCTATAAATCTAAATTCAAATGATGGTCCATATCCAGAAAGCTGGCCAAGCACACCATGTCAGAGAGGACAAAGGCAGTGATCAAGTACACCAGCTCCAAGTGAAACACCGTATTGTACTGAAAAAAACCAAAGATCCACCTCAGCTCACCAGACCTGAGCCAGCCCTTTATCTGTACCATGGGCAGCAAACTTGTGTTGGGAGGCTCGATACTGGTAACTTACCATTGTTATTCTGCTTTTCCTTGTGCTATAGATTAAAATATTCAAGTTTTCTCATTCCAAAAACTTGATGGCTGGTTTTGTGACACAGTAAATTTTAACAAATTGATTAAAAGTGCTGTAAAGAATATGGTCTGCAGGTTGTAAATAGCAGCAAAGACAGCACTTCAACCATGCCAAGGCCAACAGTGGTGGATTCAGTGCCAGTCAGTAAGCCACTTAACTTTCACAGATTCAAAATACCCATTCTACAGAAGGCAGGTAGCATTAGACAGACAACCAGACAAAACATCAGGTGCATAACTTTTTCACCTCAGACCCCTTCCAGATTGCTACAGAGGAAATTACCCGTATCATCTAGCTTGCAGTTTACAGTTGAATCACTTTTGTTTTAAGAACAAACCAGTATTTTATTTGAACAATGGACAGTATCAGACCAATAAGCAAAGCACATGGGGATTTTCAGCAAAGTTCCTCCTGTCCAGAGTGTAACAGACCAGAAGCAAGCAAGGAGTTTACAATTAGGAAAGGTTTCCACTCCATCAGACTTCAACTGATGCATGATAAACCACAACATAATTGAAATGTGCATCAGCTGACAGCACCTTTATCCTGCGACACTCATGCAGTGACTTTGCGTGACTCTTTCACCCAACCAGGAACATCAGAGGTTGGGCTGCTACAAGACAGAAAATATCCCCAACATCTCTCCACAACCCGCCACATCTGAACATTGTACAACCAATCAATGTTATGAGATCAGCACGAACATCATTGTGTATTTTACTGATGTTTTCAAGAAAATAATTCAGTACTTTGTTTGCTCTGGGTACTCCCAACAATATAGCCTACAGAAATGATTATTTGCTGTATTCTGCACAATCTAGCAATACAAAAGCAAATAGCAATTTTGCAGTACAGAATTGGAGTTATGCTGAGAAAATGAATTTTGTTGAAATTTTCATCTTGCATTCATCAGGGCAATTCAAATACCCAAGTAACAGAAAAACCACAGTTATACCAAATGAGGGGCGACTGCTAATTGGCTAGCAGTTGAATTCTGATTGCTAGAGGCATTGCCATGGAAAATGTACCAGTTAATGACAACTGACAGTTAACTGGCAACATTTAGATTTTATACAAGATGGGTTGACTCTGGTTAGAGCACTGTCCTAAGAAATGAACTAATAATGACTGCCACCTATTTCGATATATTGAAACAGATTCCATATGTGCATATATTCTGTCTGTTTGCAAAGTACAGGGTCCAAATATATTAATACATGTAGCTTCCAATATATGGTGTGCCATACTGCAGCCTGTCAGACAATCCTAAATTGATCATCAGCATAATCCTTTGTGCACTCAGGATTGTGTAGGAGATGGTGTCCAATTGCAGAATCATATGTTGGACACTGTCCTGTGAATTTTGCAAGTGCAGCCAGGTTGGGTATGGTCAGTACCTTGGTTGTTACAAACCACAAAAGGATGCACAGATGAAAACAACACATACACGAACTGTGCCTGTTGCAATGCAACAAAATAGGTGATATCCTCTGGCTCATCATCAGGGCAATGTTTTGTGTTACAAGGACGTTTTATATTTGATATTGCATGGAGGACTTACCTGGAGTAGTTTCTTTAAAGGAAGTCATTTAAAGTTCACTTTGGAGATTTTGTTTCAAAACCAGATTCCTAGTAATTACATGACCAATTATAATTGCATGCTTTGCTGCAAATCCTGGCTGGGTTTGAACAATGACTGGCTGAGAAAGGACTTTGCTTTTTGGACAGCGGTTAGCTCAGTTGGCTGGACAGCTTGTTTGCAATTGATGTGATGTCAAGAGCTTGGCTTTAATTCTGGCACTGGCTGAAGTCACCATGAAGGACTCTCGTCAAACTCTTCCCCTCACCGGAGGCATGGTAACCCCTCAGGTTAAACCACCACCAATCATCCCTTCTTAATGAGAGCAACCATGTGGTCTGGTAGGACGATGGTATCTTTACCTTTCAGTTGGAAGAGAACAGAGTTGTAGTAAGGATTGCTGTGAACAAGCTGTCCAGCTCATCTCTCCTCTTTCTGAAAATAAAACCCTCTGTATCACAGTTCAGGGTGTAACCTATTTGGGCTTTTGAAAGAACATCAAGATTCAGCAGGCTACGTCTGCATGATTTTGGAGGCAACTGTGCATGATTAGTGACTTGATCATATGTGTCAGAACATCAGAGCAATGGACTCGAAACAACCTTCATTTTTCTCACCTGATATATCTTATTGCTGTACTTCCTCCAACTGGAATTGTTTTTTTATCTCTAGAACATCCTTTTACCTTCGTGCTTCTATTTACAGAAAAAGTTGTGTGCGCGCGTGTGCATGCATTTTGGGAATTTAGAGAAATAAGCATTCATCCTTCTTTATTAACAACTGTGCATGTTAACCAATTATTGCATTATTAGTGAATAAGTTCTAATAAAAAGATAATAAATCCACATTTTTTATTAGAAGTGGCTGATAAGTTTTTAAACTTAAATATCTTTTTAACTTAAAACCAGATACAGATATTTAATTTGTCATCTTGGTTATTGGAAAAAGTACTTTTATGTTGCGACCCGTGGAGTAGTGATTCTAGAGTGAGAAGGGGCGAAGGGAAGACGCGGTGTGAAAATAATCACAGAGCTTTGTTTGTATCGGAACAGTTTAATTCCTGTATAGTGTGTTTGTGAAACTGACACCCACATCAAGCATGCCAAAATTCTAACAACATAGGAACAGCAACAATTCATTCATCACTTCCCCCTATTCAATTGGGTCATGGTTGGTCCGTTCCTTAAGTCCTTTCACTCATCTTGGCTCCATAACCCTCAACACCCTTAACTAGAAAAAAAAACAAGCAACCTCAAATTTAAGATAATTAATTGAGCTAGCTTTTCTATTTTTGTTCCACACTTGAAGTAACCTTTGTATGTAGAACTTTTTCCAAACTTCACTCCTGAATGTATTTTGATTTTAAGGTTCCTTTCTTTGTCCTGCATTTGCCCAGCAGCAGGAAAAAAGTTTATTTCAACTTCATTTTAAATCCTTAAAAATGCCTCAATCTATTCAACCTTCAACGTGATCTTCTTTATTCCAGAGACTACCAAGCTAATTAATGCAATCTTTCACAAGTAAAGCATTGGAGCCCTGTAACAGTTGTGATGGTCATTTGTAAGTTTGAAGCAGGAAAATATCAACATGTTTCGAAATCTTAGAGCATGCTCCTTCTTTACCAGTGCTTATGGAAATCCATAGCATAATATCAAAAGAAAATGCTAGCAACCATTATCAGAGGAAAATGTTTTATTTCTAGCTTCAAAGTACCTTTTCTCAAGGTGAAGGATACACATGAAAAGTACTATCCCTGAGAACAGAAACAAGATGAGAGTTCTTAAGTCCCCTAGTAACGTACCTGCTAACATACCTTCCGATCAATCTTGTGTGTTCTGATTGATCTATTCCCTACACCAGTCACCCTGGATAATTTTCTGAAATAAAAATGCCTATTTAAGTTGGATTTCCACAGGGATTTGTTAGCGTTTGAAAAATTAATTCTCCATGAAATCACCTCAATATAGGAAAAACAATTACATGAAAACTGCTCTATTCCCCCCTTGCTGACTTTCAGAAAGTAGAAACAATGTTAATAAATGGAAGCCTTAGGTTATAGACGTCACTGCATTTAAATTAGAATCAACATAAACTTAGTGCAAATCTTAAATTATGGAATTGTTGTTAGAAGAAATACAGACAAGAGAATGTATTTAACACAACCACTTATCTTTCTATTTTGTTCTTAGCCCTATGTCACCAGAATAAAGAATTATTTAAAAAAAAGATTTTCATTGGCTATGGTTATTGTTTGCATTACCAGCATTTTTTGCTGTTTTGCCCTTGAGAATGTGGTGGTGAGCCACCTTCTTGAACAGCTGCCATCAATGGGCGATAGATAAAACTCATTTCCTAAAATGGGTATAAGACTTTGACTTGATGACAGTGAAAGAACAGCAATGTAGTTCTAAGTCAGGATGTCGCATGGCTTGAAGGGGAACCTGCATGTGGTGCTGTTCCCATGCATCTACTGAGCATCTTCTGGCTGGTAGAGGCTATCAGTTTGGAATGTGCTGTTGAAGGAGCCTTGGTGAATTGGTATAGTGCATCTTTTAGTTAGTAAAGAGTGCTGCCACTGTACACCAATAGTGGAGAGAATTATTTTCCAATGTGATGAATGGGCATCAAGTGGCCTGCTGCGTCGAGCTTGAATGTGCACTCATCCAGACAAGTGGAGAGTATTCCATGAGACTCCTGACTTGCATCTTGTAGATGATAGACAAGTTTTGAGGAACTAGGAAGGGAGTTACTTACTGCAGAATTTCTTGCCTCTGACCTGCTCTTGAAACCACAGTATTTATGGCTGATACAATTCAGTTTCTTGAAAATGATAACCCCCCTCTATATTATAACCATTCAGTATGGTGGAGTCAGTACTAAGTGATTAATAATTCAATAATTCTGAACAAAGAGGCCGACTCCTTTAAGAAGGGGACAGTCCAGCTGAAAATTCATTTGTTATCACTTCTAATGTAATTTCCCATTCTAAAACAGTTTTTAAAAAATTACCTTCCTTCCTCTTTAAAGGTGCTGCTTGACGTTCACCTCTTTGGCAAGCCTCTCGTCATGGTTCCTAACATCTCTTTCATTAGTTAGCCATCCATTTTTTTGTCCAATAATGGGGAGGCAGTGGCCTAGAGGTATTAATGCTGGATTGTTAACAGAGACCCAGGTAGTGCTCTGGGGACCCATGTGAGAATTCTGCCACAACAGTCTAATGATGGTCATGAATCCATTGCTGAGTGTTGGAAAAAACCCATCTGGTTCATTAATGCCCTCTAGGGAAGGAAACTGGCATTCTTAGCTGGTCTGGCCTACATGTGATTCCAGACCTCCACAATTTGGTTTTCTCTTAAATGGCTTCTGGAATGGGCAATAAATGCTGGCCTAGCCAGCAACACCCTCATTCCATGAATGAATCATAAAAATCCATGAAAGTAACTCTAGGGTTAGGGTTAGGGTTAGGGTTAGGTCAATACGCAAGTACAGTTTTGTTGAACCGAGCCAGAATTGTGATGTTGCACCAGACAGTTAGGTTGGAAAAATACAACATAAAATCAAATTCTTCTTTGATTGGCTCACAGGACATGGCCTTGGCCCATCCCAAATTACCCTCGAGAATGCAGTAGTGAGCTATCTTGGCCAGTAAGTGGCTCAGTCTAAGAGTGTCCTCAGAGAAAAGGCTTCGGACTGGAAAATGACAAATTTTCTTCGTTGATTTATAGCACTTATCAGGTTATAACTCCTTTAAATAGTTCCATGAATTTACTGAGACAACTCAAGTTAAGTTGGTAAATATATATTCTTGAAGCTGGAACTTTATATTTCAGAAATATTTTCCCCCACAAGCACACTAAATTAGAGATTTCCTAACATTGTTTACTATCTCAAAAGTCCCTTCACACAATTTTTACTTTGATATCATATCAATTTAACAACCCACAGATCATTCTTGATTCAATAAGGACAGAATTAAAAGTTGTGAATGAAGTAGAACTAAAAAAGGGCTAGATAATAACTAGGACATTGTGTTAAGTTGAGAAATTGTGGGACTTAAGGTGTTCAACTGCTGGCCAAGTTTGGTATCAGTGAACCCCATCACATGTTTCAGTGATCCAAAATACTCACTAAATGGTCAGCAAATATATACATTTCTACGATTTTGAAATCTATTTCAATATATCACAAAAAGCTGCAGGTTAGATTTGAGTCTTGAAAATGAAGAATCAGATCTGGACTGGAAGATAAGAAAGAACAAAATATTTTATTCTTCAGCTGATAGTCCAGATTCAGCACAATTTTCACCTCAGTGCTATGATGCAACTGGTAATTTGCAAACACTAACATTTTATTGGTAAAGATGCTGTTTTACATGTTTTCCTCAATTTTTTTCCTTTGATTCAGCTTAAAGTTAATATTTCACAACCCGGGGAGAATTTTATTTTAACAACTAGAAAACATTTTCTCCCTTATTTTCAAGTAATTACACTGTTTTATAAAGTTACTTTATACTGTTTAAATAGCTTGCCACCAGTTTTAGATGATGTATAATACCTCTGCAAGCAATGGACTTCAGACAATTCAAGAATATATGTGCAAGAGCCATTGTTGAATTCTTACCGGAATCATTCATTTATTGCTTACATTTCCTATTTAGTTCAATTTCAGTATCAACCCACTTATGAAGCAAATGTGCTTTTTTTTTTATTAGAAATACATTTACATTTCTCAATTCAGTTTTTTGCTGCAGGAAGTGTGCAATTTAAACATAATGATTCAAAAATTAAGGTTCATTACATATATAACTACAGCAATATTACCATTTACACTTATTTAATTGGTCCCATGAGTAGAAATAATTGGTTTCCCCACTAGTACACCTCACAGGTTTCTGCTAATAACAGAAATGATCACCTTCCCAACACGGTGTACTGAAACCTTCATGCTGTTCAATATCCACATTTCATTTTTCTACAGACTACAGACTTCTAAAAGTTAACAAGTGTATTTTGGCATATAATCATCTGTTCAAAGTACCAATAAACAATTCTATATTACAATTGCTTAACAGACCCCAAAAAGTGATCTGTTCCAGTAAACAATTCATTCAAGAAACTGCACACTCACTTTCTCAGAGTTCAGTATAGTGTTTTAATTACACAAACACCTTTTCTTTAAGCAGGAAGCAAAACCCAATTCATAAGAGCACTTCTTTAAAGCTGTGGGATTTATCCATATTGTAATGTATATCTGTATAGCTTTTTAAAAATTGAATATTGCACCCTTTTCCCAAACTAACTAAAGTTCTAGATATTTAATACTTTTCTGCCTAGTTTAAACTAGAATAAAAATCGCATTCTAGTGACTGAAAAATAATTTCCTTCTCCTAGTTCTGAGTTTTTTTTCCCTCTTTATTTAAAGCACAGTATTACCTGAGACAGTGACTCTGGGAAAACTCAAGTGGTAGGAGCAGATATAGATGTCAGCAGATGCAATTTAAACACCCAAATGTTGCAAAAGGTTTCCATCTCAAATGAATATTCTTTCAAAATATTTTGATAATCAGTGGTGTTAGACATCCAAATGTAAATCACTTCTGAAAAGATTAATATTCATCTAATTATAAGGTTCATATCCAGTTAGGAGCCATATCGATCCTGTAAAACACAAGTAAAAGGTCTGTTGAAGCGTTAAGTTTCAATAACGATTGTAAGAAGTTATTGTTATCAAATACAAATACACGTAGTTCTCCTATAACGCAATAGTTGTGTTCTTGCGTGACCTCGCACTATAGAAAATCGCCATCGAAAATCATGTTATAGGGAATCGCTATAGAAAAATCACTACCCCCGTACAGCAGAAAGTTCGCGTTATCAAAACAGCATCCATTATTCATCAATCTCGTTACAGCCAATTCGTGTTAATGAAACATGCATTATAGCAGAACTACCTGTACCCCTCTTTGTAGCAAGCCAAAACAGTTGTCTTTTATAGTCCTTAAGATAAAATGTATTTCTTCATGCAACCTTGGAGCTCAAAAACACTTTGCTATACTGTTGTAGCGTCATGTGCCAGAGTGGCATAAGGCCTGATGCACTGAATCATTTAACCAGAAATGCAAATTTTCTCACTTGGGAGAGAGAAAGAAATGTTTAATTTCTACACATTTCTACACTTCTGGTTTAACAAAGACCTCATATTCATGCAGACTTCTGAATGAATTTTACTTTGCCCACAACACGAGACCAATATTCTCAGTGCACAATTTCAGCAAATTTTATTTTTACAGCAAATGCTTGTAATTGAGTTTTAACATAATGTATAAGCAAAGAACAATGGCCTAGAGTATGCACTTGTAACAATACTTCCAGTGTTTGCCATCTTTACTTTGTGAAGCTGACAACTTTTGGTCTCCATGCATATATTTAAATGTAGAAATTCAGATGTTTTTGTCAATGATTTCCTGCTCCTTTATGGAGTGTGCTGTTGAAGCTCTCATTGTTGATGCTCATTTCTTGAACACGGAAGTCAGAGATCAGTATATATTTAGATATTGCAGGAACTACGGGTTTCTGGTACGGTCAGGGAAATTGAAGCAGAATGCCATCCTTGAGAATACTAAATTGCAAGTCAGGACCAAATAAGTTACTGAAGTATAAACCCTCTAATACTTAACGACTAATTTTATATTTGTGGAATGTCAAATTTCTCCATTTCATAGCGTTTTAAAATATACATATTTCAATTTCTACCTAACTTTCATGTTTTCTGTTCCAATTTTTCCTTTGATTTGTGTAAATCTGTTTTAAAAAAAAAATTATGACAAGACCAGATTGTTACTTCTTGATTTGCTGACTGTGACAATTCTTCAATGTGATTGGTTGCTAGGCTGTCTGATGACAGCAAGCTTCCTGGATACCTCAATCCCTAAAGGTGGAGCCAGAATTAAATTTATGTTGTTAACTGACTGGATCTCTGTGAGCAGTTTTCTTCAAGGCTACAGTCATGTGCTGGGACTTCTCCACTGAAAATGATGTCTAGCCTACTGAATTCATATCCCACCCGAGCTGCTGTTCATGATAGGCATACATGAAAGATTTGACACCTCTAAAATCCACCTAAGCATAACTAACAGACAGCATGAGGAGTTTGAAGCTGAACTATACTTTGATTGGTATTTCAAAACATTCTACTTGTCGCCGTAAAGTTCACATCAACAGATACAAGTATAATCTATTCCAAATACGTGTATAAGACTTTCAGACTAAGAGGATCATCCATTGCCATAAAAAGGTTGGAAAAAAAGCAGACAGTACGGAGAAATCACAATTTTGTCCAAATTGTGGGCATTTTGTGCTCCTGGTGAACCCATGACATTATGAACTATGAAACCACCCAAATTAATTTCTTCCCTTACTTTTAATGAGTACACATAAGTAAAAACCTATGATAAGAGAGTGGCGTGTTAAACCATTGGTTAGCTAAGACTCTAGACAACTATTTTTAACTTAATGTTTAGTGGATAGCATTTATTTATCAATATCATTCTTCAACAATATTTGTTCTCATTTCAGATATTTAACTGAACATTAACATAGATGTCAAAGTTGAACTACCTTTATTAAAAAATAAATTTTGATTAGCATCGGTAGATCCCTTGATAGCCTAGGGTCTGCTTACCCTGACCTATCTCTTTAAGTACTTTCTATTGGAATACAACTGCTTGGAATTGCAGATGAACTCTCATTGCTTGTAACACTAGAACTTTTAATAATGGCTTAATTTGATTTGCTGTAATGTGCATGATATTCTTTTGTTTAATGGACACATACCTAAAACAAACCTTTCAAATATAAATAGCAATTTAAGAATAGATTGGACACAAGAATTTACATGATGATATAAAAATATGCCAACCTGAATGGAATTCATCACTCCATTGGCCAGAACAGACAGCTTCCCAGCCACAGATCTAACACCTTGCTTAAACTGTGCCATGTCCGGAGCTGATGGTAGCACATTGGTCAGAGACACGTTTGCTTAAGATAATGACAAATCAAGTAATGAACATATATTTTATGATCATAATATTCATTTTTAAGTAAAATACAACAAGTATAAAAGAATGAGGAAAGTTTAACTGAACAGACAAAATGCATGAATTTCTGGGTTCACTGGTGTGCTTACTGGTAAATTTCTACAAATGAAAGTAAAAATTTTCTTCAAAGAAAAGTCTGATTTAGAAGTTAGCAACAGTAAATTCCAAACTGGTTTAATTCAGAAAAAAAGTGAAATTAAATAAATGTTTTGTAGATAAAGGATATGAAGCATGAAACCACTTTGTAACAGAGGAAATATGAATAATATAATCCTAAACAGTTTTAAAAAAGATAACTTTTCTTTAGTCTGCTGGCCTCTTACCTGACGCTTGCTTCTTTTCACCCTCAAATAGATCAGATGAGCTAATAGATGAACTTCCAGCAAATCGTTCCAGTCGAGTTTTGGCTTCATACTGGCAGATAAAACATCCCAACACTTAAAAAATGCTTTACAGGCATTAAGTTTAACAACTATCAACAACATTACTTAATACAAATTAGGTTTAGTGTAAAAGAGAATTATAAAATATTTTATAAATAGATAATCCTATTTAAAATCTCTTGGAAAGAAAAGTATTAGTTATCAAAATAATTGCCATTTTTCCAAAGGATAGTCTAATAGAATAATAGAAGAGTTTGTTGGAGACTGAGTTTGTAATTCCACTTTCCAAACCATACTGGAGCAAAAACCGAGGAGGAGAGGGATCCAAATCATCTGACGGTTTTAGCTTTAAGTTCTTCAGGCACAAGACAATCAATTGGACACATTCTGTACACTTGCGAAAATCTCAACCTTTGAAGATTATTTCAATTTGCCCCATCAGGCCTCCACATGGCTTAAGTGGAACCAACAAATTCAGTTTGAATGAGTAACAAGTAGTTTTGCGTTTTGGGCTCCAGCTGCTGCAACTCATTTTCTGCAACATCTTTGCGTTTGGCAAAGAACAAACCTCAGAGTATTTGTGTGCATTTCTGAGAGGAGATTCTGCTCAGGGCTCTCTCAAAATTGTGGAAGTGTACTTCCATTCTGACTGTTCTTTTGTAGTGCAGAACTGTCAGAGGAAAGTAAATTATGCCCTCCTGTCACAGCAGTCAGCTATTGTACTCTGAAACTTACAGATCCTGACAGCCACCTTGAAACTGGCTGCAAAGGGTAGGTCTGTAAGGCAAGTAGGACAGTAGGACGATGGGAAGTTAGGGTGCCAGACGGAGAGGGGTCAGGGTGCCAACTAAGTAGAATGTCAGACAGGCAGAATGCTTTCTAAGGAGATAGGATGCTAAGTGGGTAGGGTGCAGGTAACAAGATGGCAAGGCGGGGAGGTCAGTTACAGGTAAGTGATGTTGTGTTTACGGTAGGTTGGAGTTGGGATCGGTTGGGTGGGAGAAATGGGGTCGGGGAAGGGCGGGTGGGACGGGTCTAGGGTAGTTGTCGGGTCTGGGTGGGATCCGGTCTGGCAGCACAGGTTTGGGGTCAGGATGTGTTCAGGGTGGGGTGTTGTGGTGGTGGTGGTGGTGGTGGTGGTGGTGGTGGTGGTGGTGGTAGTAGTAGTAGTAGTAGTAGGGGATAGTGGACTGGCAGGAGAGTGGAAGGGTTGGGTTGGGTCCAATGGCAGAAGCGTGGGTGGTCAGGTCCAGGGTGGGGGAATTGTATCAGGGGTTGTGTTAGGTAAAAATGAGAGCTCTTTTTAATAGTTACTCAGGGAGTTAGAACATGAACTTAATCTAACTTTTCCTGAGTAAATGTTTCACTTAATTTTTATCAGAAGCATCTGAAGTCTCTGATTTTAATGGAGCTTTCAGGAGTATCCTAGTGGAGATGAACTGTCCAACAGAAAATTCAATTTCCCAGACAACGTCTGTGGTGTATGCTATGATAGGGATTCCACAGGGTCATCAGGCAAAATTCTCCTTTATGTTTGAATTACAACTGTCTGGTCTACAGTAATGTTCTTTTCAAAAGACAAAGGGAAAAACTTAATTATTTATGATATGTGGCAAAACTGTTACATAAATATTACATATCAAGTCAGTCAATGGAAGGCAAAGTTTTGTTTATTAATGTCCCTACTGACACTGATAATGATCTCCATTTGAGGTACAGCAACCAATCTTGTGTTGAACATGCCTGTACATGTCTTAGAATATATGACTACACACAGTTCACAACAGGTTTCAGCCCAATTTCATTACTAAGAAATGGATTAACTGGTTTGATTTGTTCTGCATTGTTGAAATCTGTTTTGACAGACAGAGAAATGTTATTGTTTTATATTGCTAATCCTAAAGGCCACATGCACATGAATAGTTACCCAGGTAACTCAAAAGATCATAACTATTCAGAAAATATCGTGAAACATTCACCTCTGCAGAATCCTGTTTTCCGAAATACATATCTGAAGAAATGGCTTTGACATTCCCAAATTTCTTCTGTGCATCCTCGGAGACTACTACATAGTCCAATTCTGGTTTACGACGTGCAGGCCTGGAAAGATAACACCAATGTTAAAACGAGCATTGATCAGCATTAGAATCATTGACTCAAAAGTGGCTGTCGATTTTACTTTAGCATTGTAAAGTGAGTGCGAATAATGTAGTACAGAATTACAGTCAAACATTAAAGGAGCAAATAATTTGCTGCAAATACAATGCAAAAATAACCCTATGAAATATAATAAATGTAGAGGCAAAGAACAAGAGCTAAGTCTAGGCTCAGTGTAACATAGATTTGTTTTAAGTTCAGCACCAAACATGCAAAGTTAAGAGAAAAAATATGATTTAAAATTAATTGGTTGAAAATATGCAGTCATATACTCAGTAATAAAAGGTATAAAAGCAAGTATTATACCTGTCATTTAGTGATATTTTTGAAGTAAATATGTCCTTCTCTCTGCTGTTGCTTTCTGTTTTCCAAAAGGAATCACTGTTGTCATCCCATTTTGAATATGTACCTCCCATATCCAGTGGATCATCAAAATATCTAGAGTTTGAAAGGAGAAAATGGGAATTTTAGTCTTTCAAAATATTTAATCTTCCAATATAGATGTGAACAGATCGGATCCTGGATGCATAAACTGATAGGTATGGGTGGTGCAACCCATATCTATCCCCCAGTTATTTCCCCATATCGGTATTTAAATGTAGCCAGCGTCAGCAACTGCTGTATATTAAAGAGTGTCAGCGTAACAACAAAATACCACTTTTCAAAAATGCACTAATATACAAAATAAATTTCAGAACAGTGTCTGGTTGAAAGATATCTTTTTCCCCAACAACCAGGTGTAATAATCATCATGGAAACCACATAAACTGAGTTGACATCATTATCAGTGATCATGATCAACTATGTATTAAAGCTATGGACTAAATCTTATAATATGGTAAGCAACAAATGAGTCAACATAAGCCACTAATGTGATAGAAGTGAAGCCCAACATGGCTCTGCACCTCCTCTTGACAATTCTGCACTCTCTGACAATGCTCACATTTGGGGCGCATTTTCCATTGAAGAGTTGTAGCCCAAACATAGTTATTGAGCTGAGACTAGAAGACCCAAAGGTTCCAGTGGCTAAAGATAACTGGCCTGTTTAAACTGTAGTTGCTGTCTTGTTAACCTTTTACAGCCCTTCAATCTTTCAATATAGCTGCACTCCTTCAATTCTGGCTTCCTGCACATCACTACTGGTAGCTGTGGCTCTCACTGCCTCAGCCCTGAACTCTTCCGAAGGTCTCCAATTCTTTACGTCACTTTCATCCTTACAACACATACTACTACTTCTTTGAATAAACCTTTGGACATCTGCCGTAATAACTTATATTGGTATCATATGTTGTTTCACAATACTTCTGCAATATGCATAAATGTGTTTTAGTTGAGTGGAAGTGTTACATAAATAGATGGTATTGAAGAATCGTATTTCAGCAGGATACTAATACATTTGTATTTAAGTTTGTTGACATGGATTCAGTAAGTTTTATAAAATTATTACATTTTAATACAAATGCGACAACCAAGATAAAAATAATTATGGAAATTACTCCTGGTAACTAATTGTACTGACATTGCAAATGAATGTATAAATGATCTATTCTTCATTTCACAATTTCCAAATTGTTTACACAGTACTGATTAAACAAATAATTCCACTCAGGTACCTCAGAATACTCTTTAGTACTACTACTTCTAAAAATCACAGATTCACAGAATTGCGAAGACACAGGAGGCAGCCATCTGGCCCATCAGTGCCTGCACTAGCTCTATTACTTATAGAGGCAATGCAGGAGAAAAGGCTCACAGAACTGAATTTCATATTTGTAAGCCCAAGTTGAACAAAAGCCTGGTTTACTGAAAACACCACCAAACAAAAAAAACCCAAAACCTACAGAAAAGGCATCTGGTCCATACAGGGCAAAGATCAGGTAAAGTCCCCAACTCACTCTACACTACATTCAGTGGCAGGCACAACACAACACAACAATTAACACTTGCTGTTCTTGGGTTAGTATGACAATTTTTCAATACTTGCCATGCATCACTAGAAGTCTTATAATGTTTTACCAAGAATAATCCACCAACATTCAAAAGCAAAGTATGCACTTAAAAATTCGGTTCCATATTAATTTATGCAAATTGTTTCCTTCAAATCAAAGTTACACAAAACATCATTGTTCTTATATGTAAAAGGAGCATGTCACTAGTATTCCATAAGCCCAGAGGCTGGCCATTAAAGGTGATGAGGGCAAATGTATTTGGACCAATAGGAGAGAGTGGTAAATTACATTGTAAATGCTACAAATGACCGAAAATGATTGCATTAACATTTTACTTTACAGGTTTTGGCTTTTATCTAGTTTTTCCACTTGATTTTGCTTCAGGACAACAGGTATTTATTGTAATGTCACATCTCACAGTTAAATTACTTTAGGAGACATGTGCATAATAACGTCACATGCCATATGCAGTGATCTAAGGGCATAAAAATCTCATACTTCATCTTACCTTGGATTACTTGAAGCATGACATTCTACTGGTAGAATACTCCTCTGTTGTAATGTAATAGCTTAATGTTAGCCACAAAGAATGTAATACTTGTACATGTCTGCTAGATTCTTCAATACCCCAATGTTCATACCTCGTTTTTTTTATGTTATGTTAGATAACATAAGCATTGCTGCATTGTGTAAAAATACTTTTTTTGGTGACAAACACACACCATTTCCCAGGTTTTGGTTTTACTCTTGCTTTTCTCTTCATTTTGATTCAGAGTCAGGTGTTGTTCATAGCTCTACCATTTACACTTCCTCTTTTGTTTCTTTACGTGTCCCATTATCACTTCCTTTGGTCTTGGACCACCAAATCTTGCATTTGATTTCTCCAGTCTTTCAGGTTCTCACCAGTCTGCATTTTTGTTTCCCTCTCCCCTACCCAGGTCCACCCCAGACTCCCACATATCCGTTTGCTTACAAAAATAAGAAATGTAATACATTGTCAGTACAAATGAAAAGTCATGACCTGAAATGTTAATTCTGATGCCCCCCGATCTGCTGAGTATCTTCAGCATTTTCAGACTTCATTCCAGATTTTCAGCATCTGTAGTATTTTATCTTTTTAACTTGTCTTTATTTCAAAAAAAAAGTAATTGGAGTGGCACATCATCAGTTGTAACCAAAATCCAGTGATAACTGCCCACTCAGTTCCAGCTAACGTACCAAAAAGGTAATTATCACAACTGACATCCAGAGACTCAAGTTGGCAGGATAGATATAGAAGGGTGCAAGACACCATTGCATGAAAATAAAACTATGAATATAACTGGCTTGCTGACTGAAGAATTCATTTCTTTCCTGAACAGCAAATTCTTTTATATTCATCTTGGTTTCTCTACCATCCCTGCATCATGAACTACACAGCCAAAGAGAAGTGGATGGACCACCAGATTAATGCTACTCCAAACCATGAGCTGCCAAATCATGGAATTGGGCAGCTCTTACCCAAGAACTGATCTTTGCTGCTGACAGATCTCTCTCAGACTGACATGAGCAAATATGTGGCAAAAGTTTTTTCCTGACGTTTTCTCAACAAAATCATTTTATAAACCTCAGAGATAAGAATTTTTTTTGGTTGTTCAATGATGAAAATGTTCCAATGCTCAAGGGGAACAAAATTATAAAACTATTGAATTATACAGGATAATCTTTTGGATCCATTCAATGATTCACAGTACTGCTAAAACACTTAAATCCTTGACTGCGTTCATAATGAAATAACCAGCAGCAGCCCTAACACTTTAAAATCTTATCTTTCTGGTTACCGAATGATCTTTCCCCCACACAATATAACCTTACACTCTTCTTCAAGATCGAGCATAGGAGGATACGATGATTACCTGGAATGAGTAGTAGTAAAAGTAAGCTCTTCATCTTCATCATACTTTCTCCTGGAAGATTTTGCAATAGTGGGTGTCTCCTGTTCTATAGTTTGCATATCTGATAATACAGAATGGGAAACTCCCCTACAAGGAATGAGTGAGAAAAAGCAGAACATAAGATAGCACAACACAAAGCTATGCTTAATTGCATTTAGCATCTTATTGACAAGAACTGATGGGTAAACTCAAAAATGTAAAAAAAAATTAACAGCCAGATTTAGACAAAAGCTTTTTGCAACATAAATGAAATATCTTGCAACGAAAGCCTTCCCCATCACCATGTTCAGCATAAGAGTTCAGGCAATTGGAAAATTTTAACACACACTACGCAATCACCACATACAAACCCAAGAACAAAGGAAGTTTTGAGGCAATTGTGGATGGAGCAGAGTGGCTAGACGTAATACAATGTTTTTTAAAAAAATATTTGATACTACTTAAACATCAAAATAGATGGTAACATTAAAGGAATTACATAATTAAAGTTGGTTCAACGATGAGTTTCGCTACAGCAAAGGCCGAGAGGCGTAAAAGTCACGTACCACAGATCTCTAACAGCTGAAAGTGTAATTATAACTCAACATATTTACACTGGCAACTTCCGATATAATTATTAATATAAATGTAGATGGAACAAAAGTGATATAAATGTATAACAAGATAAAGAAAATTACAAACATTACATACAAAGATACCATTCTGGGCCACTTTGCCAAGGGAAATTACATTATATATCCTTGCAGCCAGTCCAGCCCTATCAGAATGTTATATATTTCAGTGAGATTCCCTCTCGTTCTTCTAAACTCCAGTGAATACAGGTCCAATTGACCCAATCTCTCCTTAGACCACAGATCTGCCATCCCAGGAATCAGTCTGGTTAACTTCACTCCACTCCCTCGTTGGCAAAGGTATCTCTTCTTATGTAAGGAGATAAGAACTGCACACAATACTCCAGGAGTGGACTCATGGAGGGCCTATACCCCAGCAGTAAGAATTCTTTGCTTTTGTTCTCAAACTCCCTTGCAATGTAGCCAACATCCTATATGCCTTCCTAAACAACTTGTTGCACCTTTAGGCTTACTTTCAATGACTGGTGTACAAGGATGCCTGGGATCCTCTGTATATATCAACCTATCCCAATCTATCATTTAAATAATGCTCTACTTTTCAAACTTTCCTATCAAAGTGGACAACTTCATATTTGTTCGCATTATACTGAATCTCCCAATGGTTGTCCACTCACTCAACGTTCCTTCTAAGCCACACAACAGCTCCGAGGGTCCGTGCATACTGATCATCATGCTAATTCACTCACTGTCTTCAGCTGCTGCTGCATACAGAGGTGTGTTCGGCAGCTGGAAAATTGGAAGGAACGCAAAACTAAATTTGTCTAAATTACCCTGAAACCTCTATGTCTTCCTCGCCACTCTGCCTAATCTTTGTGTCATCAGCAAACTTGGAAATATTACATTTGAGTTCTTTATCCATTTTGTTGATATATATTGTGAACATCTGAAATATATGGCTAAAACAAAACTGCAAAAATATGTGAGTTATTAGTCTAGAGGACTGTTAGGTAAAACAAAAGATTTTACAATTAGGCATCTTTCAGCAAGTGTGAAGAAAAATACCTACTCCATGTCAATTAATAAGAATGTATAAAATATGAGCAAGGGTTAGTCATGTGGCTCTTCGGGCCCGCTCTGCCATTCAAAATAATAATAGCAGATTAAAAACATAGTGTCTCACCTTATTTGAAAATCAACTTGTAGAATGAAATATGAAATACTGGTAGGCTGGTCCAGAAGATTTAAGTTACATGGTACCCACAGTGAGTTGGTAAGTTGGATACAAAATTGGCTTGGTCATGGAAGGCACAGAGTCGTTGTGGAGGGGTGTTTTTCTGACTGGAGGTCTGTGACTAGTGGTATTCTGCAAGGATCAGTCCTGGGACCTCTTGTTTGAAATTTATATAAATGATTTCGATGAAAATAAAGGTGGACTGATTAGTAAGCTTGCAGATGACAAGAAAGTTGCAGATAGTGAGGAAGGTTGTCAAAGGATACAGATCAGCTGAAAAGTTAGACAGAGAAATGGTAGATCGAGTTTAATCCAGACAAGTGTGAAGCGATACATTTTGGGAGGTAAAATGCAAGATGAAAACATACTATAAATGGCAGAACTCTTTGGAGCACTGATGTGCAGAGAGATCTTGCGTTGCAAGTCCATAGCTTTCAAAGTGGCAACATAAGTGGATAAAGTGTTAAAAAAGGCATGCCTGCCTTCATCAGTTGGGGCACAGAGTATAAAATTTGGCAAGTCATGTTGCAGCTGCAGTAAACTTGTAGTTAGACCGCATTTGGAGTACTGAGTGTAGTTCTGGACCCCACACTACAGGAAGGGTATGGACGTTTATTAGCAATATGGAGGGGCTGGACAAACGTGGATTGTTTAGGTTAGAGAGTGAAAGGTTGAGGGGTAACCTGAAAGTAGTATATAAAATTATGAGGGGCCTGGATAGGGTGGATAGTGGAATCTTTTTCCCGGGATGGAAATTTCAAATACTGGGGGCATATGTTTAATGTGGGAGGGCGAATTTTTTTTTCTATTCATTTCGTGGGATGTGGGCATCGCTGGCTGGCAAGCATTTCTTGCCCATCCCTGGTTGCCCTTGAGACGGTGTTGGTGAGCTGCCTTCTTAAACCGCTGCATTCCTCCTGCTGTAGCTTGACCCACAATGCTATTAGGAAAGGAATTCCAGGATTTTGACCCAGCAACAGTGAAGGAATGGCAATATATTTCCAAATCAGGATGGTGAGTGACTTGGAAAGGAACTTGGAGGTGGTGGTGTTCCCATATATCTGCTGCCCTCGTCCTTCTAGATGGAAGCGGTCTTGGGTTTGGAGGGTGCTGTCTAAGGATCTTTGGTGAATTTCTGCAGTGCATCTTGTAGATAGTACACACTGCTGCTACTAAGCGTCGGTGGTGGAGGGAGTGAATGCTTGTGGGTGTAGTGCCAATCAAGCGGGCTACTTTGTCCTGGATGGTGTCAAGCTTCTCGAGTGTTGTTGGGGCTGCACTCATCCAGGCAAGTGGGGAGCATTCCATCACACTCCTGACTTGTGCCTTGTAGATGGTGGACAGACTTTGAGGAGTCCGGAGATGAGTTACTCGCTGCAGTATTCCCAGCTTCTGGCCTGCTCTTGTAGCCACTCTGTTAATGTGCAAGTCCAGTTGAGTTTCAGGTCAATGGTAACCCCCAGGATGTTGATAGTGGGGGATTCAGTGATGGTAACACCATTGAATGTCAAGGGATGGTGGTTAGTTTGTCTCTTATTGGTGATGGTCATAGCCTGGCATTTGTGTGGCACGAATGTCACTTGCCACTTGTCAGCCCAGGTTTAAAAGGAGATGGTGCAAGAAAAGTTTTTTTTTAAGCAGAGAGTTGTAGATGTCTGGAATGCAGAGCCAGGAGAGTTGGTAGAAGCAGATATGATAGCAACATTCAACAAGCATTTAGACAGACACACGAACAGGCAGGAAATAGAAGGATACAGACCATGTGCAGGCAGATAGGATTAGTTTAGAATGACATCATGGTTTGCACAGACATGATGGGCCAAAGGGCCTGTTCCCTTGCTGTATGATTTTATGTTTTATATTCGAAGACATTTATTGAAGCTTAGATTTTAGAATCTCTGGTCGTAGTCTTATGTACTTGTTATAGTGGGAATAAGGTGGTTTTACTCAAGGCTAGATAATGCTTGGGAGCAAGGCAATAATTAGTTATTTCTATTTACAAATTCTCATTGCTTGCTATTTTAGTTCTTACCTATCTGAAGCATTATTATTGCTAACTTGGATGGGCAAAGAAGTGCAATCAAGTTTCTATTATCCTTAGATCTTGCATTGCAAGGCATATGCAATTAACCGAATACAATGCAAACTTGGTCTTGTCCTAAGATCTTCCATCTCCATGAGAAAAACCCACCTCTCTTAGCTCAATGGCAGAAGTTACAATTTTCCATGTATGTCCACATTCTATTCAAAGTGATTCAGTACAAACTTGCTTCATGCGTTCTCCGCCCAGATGTGGGTCTGAGCCACCGCAACCATAACCAGCAACACATAAAAGGGAAGAAGGTTCCAAATCCAGCCCAGCTGGAATGGGGATCAAAACCTTTGCTGTTGCCATCAGTCTGATCCATGCCAGGTGTCAAGCCAATTAAGCCACAAGGAGTCAGAGTTGCTGTGGCAACATTTGCTATTATACATATGCACATTCTACTCTGGAATTATGGCAGAGGCTCTAATTTCTTTCCATCATAAGGCTGATTAGGAATAACTCCCACTCATAACACCTGCCACTGGTGTGTGCTGAAAGGATTTAGAAGCTTATTCTCAACCAGTTTGGCCATGTTATGAATGCATATTCTTAGACAAATCGAAATCCTCAAGTGGAACATGGACTCAGAGCTTCTGGCTTAACAGGTAGGGATGTTACCCACTGCACTGCAAGACCTCCTACAAACTTACTATGCCATTTAGTTTAAAACGTTCTTCCCAATTTGCTACTTTTTGTCTCCATCCTCCCAAGTAAGCTGTGATATAGTAAAAAGGTACTTACGCTCTGCTACTGAAGCCCATGCCCAGTCGCTCTGCTTGCTCTTTCTTCTTGCCTTCCAACCTGTTCAATTTCTCATCTTCTTTCTTTCTTTGTATTTCCAAGTCTTGGTATGCAAGTCGAAGAGATGAAACACTGTAATGTAACATTTCTTTGCTTACATTTTAAACTTTGAAAACATGATCATCCAACTCAACAATTAAGAATCTATTTCAATGCAACAGCAAAACCCACAAAATTATACTAAATTTTATGATGA
The DNA here is from genome assembly GCF_021869965.1 of Rhincodon typus. Lineage (NCBI taxonomy): Eukaryota > Metazoa > Chordata > Chondrichthyes > Orectolobiformes > Rhincodontidae > Rhincodon > Rhincodon typus. The sequence goes on along the minus strand of NC_063349.1, from coordinate 22,221,047 downwards.
AAGTTATACAACATATGCAAGCTACTTGGCCTCAAAAAAGTAACAGCACATTCAAAAACTGTAATTGAGAGATGGCTTTATGGTGTTACTTCTTTGAAAGAAAGACTAAAATAGTCTTAATATTGCCTTTAGTCAAGCAAAATTCTGATGCAATATGACAACTCAAATATTCCAACATCTGAAACCAGCAGAGATGAGATGCAAATAGGGTAAGAATCCTGTGGAAGTCCTGGCTTTTACTCTGACAAGGAAGTTGTCTAAACTTCCAAAGGTCTGATTTGCCCTTCCTGGAACCTTCCATGAAGCTTACTGTCACAGACTTGTGGGATTTAACTTGCCCTGGAAACATTTTCCTTCTTAGCACCTGGTCTCAGTAATTCAGAGTGTAATACAACAGATTACCATAACTCTTGACAGAGTTAAGAAATTCTCCACATCCCAGTCTTAAATTGGCAGCCCTTTATTCTGAGACCATGCCATCTTATCCTAGACTCTCCCATGAGAGGAAACATTCTCTCAGCATTTACCTTGTGAAGCTCTCCCTTGACAGCCAGACTGCCTCCCCGGCCATCCAATAACATCCCAACACATACAGGAGGCAGGGAAGTAGAAAGGGTCAGCATATTTCTGCTGTATTTTAAACATTTTTTTTTTAAAAAAGTGACTTCATTATGAACTTAAACAACATAGCAATATACAGCATTTGAATGTACAGTGCATAATGTTGTAGCTTTTTTTCTGGCTATGCATATGGATCCTAACTAAAGTTTTAACTTGTTTAGAATGGAAAAAAAATCTGATTTAGTTAACATATATTAATTTAAAAACTGCACTTTTCAGGAATACAACTTCAATGTTTCGTCAAGAAGTACTGCATAAAGTAATACACAGTCAGTCTCACTGCATAGAACCCACAATTTTGTATGCTGAAGATATGGAGTAATTAGACTCATATCTGTGAATTTATAATGAGTTACTGAATAATGTTCCAATTTCAATCTTTGTTTGATCACTTGACTAGTGAATGGAACACATATCCTTTCAGATGTTAGATTATCAATTTTACTATGCTGTTCATACTGGAAGATACTTGTCGTCCCTTATTTCAGGGAGTAGGGGAGTCTTATTACAACTGTACAAGGTATTGTGGAGGCCACATCCGAAGTACTATGAGCAGTTTTGGTTCCATTATTTAAGGAATGATATCATTTCATTAGAGGTAGTTCAGAGATGGTTCACTAGAATGATCCCTGGTATGGAAGCACTGTCTTAGGAGTAAAGGCTAAACAGGTTGGGACTCTGCTCACTAGATTTAGTAGAATGAGAGTTGATCTCATTGAAACATATAGGATTCTTAAAGAGCTTCACAAGGTAAATGCTGAGAGAATGTTTCCTCTCATGGGAGAGTCTAGGATAAGATGGCATGGTCTCAGAATAAAGGGCTGCCAATTTAAGACTGGGATGTGGAGAATTTCTTCCAAGAGTTGTGTCTTTGGAACTCCTTACTGCAGACAGCTGTGGGGACTGTACAACTGTATAAATTTAAGGCTGTGATAGAGTGATTCTTGATTGGTACAGGTATCAAGGGTTACGGGGAAAGGATAGGAAAGTGGACATGAGGAATGTTGAATCAGTCACGATCCTACTGAACAGCAGAGCAGATTAAAGGAGGCAAAAGCCCTATACCCATTCCTATATCTTATGTTGTTATATATCTAAAAACACAACAGAAGCTCAGTGAAGAATTATGAAGATATGCACCTTCACATTACTGACTTGACGAAGAGCTTTGAAATAGATTGATACGCTGATGAATGCTTATACGCTTATTGTACAAAAAAAAAAAAGAGGAAATCTGATTCTTTCCAAAACCTTCATATTCTTTCTGGTGCTGCAACACCTCTAAAGTGGAAGAGTGATCAGAAAACCTACTCCATTATTACATTTTTCACCATGATTGACATTTTTATTGAATTGACAATGTTGATCATACCTTTGGCTCAAATATTAACAATTTAAAATCTTTTGTGCTTTTCTCCCAAAAGTTTAGTTATACTAATTTTATACACCTCAATAAATCACCTCAACCCCTCTTGTTGCAAAGAAAACAACCTCAGCTTATACCAACGATACCTCATTATCTACATTCTCCACTCATGGCAGCATCCATTGTGAAGCTCCTTTCTTGCTTCTCTAGTGCAACCAGGCTGTGGCTTAACTACCATTTGTACTGTTCTAGCATTACCTCTGTGTGTTTATAACCCATACCCCAACTAATAAAGTAACCTGTATGCCTTTTTAATCACCTTATCTACCTCTGCTGTTATCTTCAATGATCTCAGTTAGTGTTTTACGCTGCCCTTGGTGCTTTTGTCAGTTTGGTATTCCAAGTGTTTGGCATTTGGGTCATCATGAGAAAAGGGAATCCTGTGAATGTATCTTTTTAGGAGGCCAAATTTAGTCCCTCTGACTGCTTTCCTTACAGTTCTGTAATTAATTTCAGAATCAAGTATTTACCTATTTTCTATTAATACATTTCACAAAGGATTATGTGCTCCTGCCTCTTTAAAATTTCTTAGTATTCTACCATTTATTGTGCATTTCCTTATCTTGCTTCACCTCCCCAAATACATTACTCCACAACTCTCCGGACTGAACTCCATTTGCCACTTCTCTGCTTATCTGGTCAGTCAATTAATAGTTTCTTGCATCTACAACATCTTTCCTATCAACAATGCAACTGGTTTAGTGCAGTTATATTTAAATGACAAAGTGTTTGAATATTTGGGAACAGAGAAGGACTTCACATCTGAATACCATGGAAAGTGCAAGGGCCTACTGAATGCAAATTGTTACAAAGAAAATGAAGATTCAGTTCATGAGAAAATTCTTAAAGAGGCAGGAGCAGATAATCCTCTGTGAAATGTATTAATAGAAAATAGGTAAATACTTGATTATGAAATTAATTACAGAACTGTAAGGAAAGCAGTCAGAGGGACTAAATTTGGCCTCATAAAAAGATACATTCACAGGATTCCCTTTTCTCATGATGACCCAAATGCCAAACACTTGGAATACCAAACTGACAAAAGCACCAAGGGCAGCGTAAAACACTAAATTGTTCTGATGTAAAGCTAAAACAAACTAGAGTAGAGTAATGTGTTTCTGGAAAACTAACAGCAAATTATGTTAGGGCTCCTGTTATGAGCATGTCCTCGTAACAAATTTGATAGGAATATTTCAGTTTTCACTCTTTCACCTGTAACATAAAGTACTGCTATTATTTTAAAATATAGCTTCATTTTAATGCTCAATACTCAAAATAGCATTTGTTTACACATTAAGTTGTTGAAATAAGTTGCAACAAAAAATCATGAGGAGTTACAACACAGAATACTGCAAACGTTTACATTCTGAATTCTCATTTCAATGACCTTTTCAGAGACTCAAATGCTTTTGCAAATTAAAGATTCAAATATCCATTTAGTCCTTTTCTTGTCTAGTTTAAATCAGAACAAGGCTTGTTTTTTAAGCATACAAACATTAATGGACAAGAAATGATACACTGGTCCATTTGCATTAAACTGTGCTGGAGCTAATGTTCTTGCAAGTCACATAACTAGGGCAGGATTTTAAATTAAGCAGTGGGGTCAAGGGATCAAACATGGAAAGATGTGGTATATCAAAGAGTAGCGACAAAGTAAGAGGGGAAAACAGTAATATGGGAAAGGAGGACAAAAAGAGGAAAAAGCTAGGAATATCAACAAGTCAAGATTAGCTGTTATAAAGATGATAAAAAAAGACAAAAACCAAAAGCTCTGTACTAGGGTGCGCATAGAATGCAGAACAAAGTAGACATATTGATTATCTACACCAATGTGCACTATCATTACAGAGACATGGCTGCAGGATAACAACTTTGGGTCCTGAGTATTGAAGATTATGAGACACTCAAGAACCGGAAGCCAAGTAAAAGGTGGCAGGTAACACTGTTAATCAAAGATGGCATTTGTGCAACAGTTAGAGATGACTTAGGTTTATGAAAACAGGATGTAGATTCAATTTGAGTGGGGGTATGGAATACTAGGGAAAAGAAATCACTAGTGACGGTGTGGTTGACAGGCTCCCTACCAGTTAACAATGCTAACAAGTCTAGAAGAAACAACAGCGGATGCTTGTGGTTATTGCTGGGCCTTTACCATGGATGACTTTAATCTACATATTATGGGAAGGACATCAGAGGTGCCTTTACTCTATCTAGAAGGATATTTGTTATGGTAAGAGGGCAGTAAGTGGAACTGAGACCACAAAAAGATCAACCACGATCCTCCTGAATGGTGGAGCAAGCTCGAAGGGCCAAATGACCTACTCCTGATTCTTATGTTCTAATTAGTAAGCTTGGAGAGGCTTCAGAATAGATTTACCAGGATGTTGCCAGGAACGGAGTGTTGCAAGTATAAAAATAGGCTGGATAGGCTCAGACCTTTTTGACTGGAGTGTAGGAGGTTGAGGGGTGACCTTAGGTTTACAAAATCATGAGTTACATAGATAAGGTGAATAGCAAGGCTCTTTTCCCTAGTGTGGCGGAGTTCCAAACTTTTGGCGGGGGGGTATATTTTTAGGGTGAGAGGAGAAAGTTTTAAAAAGGATATGAGGGCAACTGTTTTCTACAGAGGAGTTCATGCGTGGAATGAACTGCCAGGAGATGTGGTAGATGTAAGTACAGTTACAACATTTAGAAGGCATTTGACAAGTACGAGGGATATGAGCCAGGCCCAGGCAAGGGGGGCTAGTTTAGTTTGGGAATGTGGTCAGCATGGACTAGTTGGACCAAAGGGTCTGTTTCCATACTGTATGACACTATGAACTACTACAGAGCAGGTTATACTACACTTCATACTGTGTAATGAGATAGGATTGATTAATGACCACAGGGTAAAGGCACATTTAGGTAGCAGCAACCATAATATTTATGAATTTTATATCCAGTGTGAAAGGGAGAAGAGTGGATCTGAGATTAGTATTATAAGCCTATGTAAGAGCAACTATGTGGGCGTGAAAGCTGAGCTCGGTGAAGTGAACTGGCACACCAGCTACAGGATAGATCAATAGGAGGTGCAGATGTAAATATTTATTGATAAATTTCAGAACGCTCCGTATAAGTATATTCCTACCATATAGAAAAATGATAAGATGAGGCATGACGCCCATAGTTAACTAATGAAATGAAGGAAACATCAAAAGCAATGAAAAAGCATTTAACCATATAAAGACGAGTGAGTCAGATGACTAGTCAAGATATAAAGAACAGCAAAAAATGACTAAAAGGTTAATCCAGAGAAAAATATTAAGTGTATGAAAGAAAACTAGGTAGGAATGTAAAAACGGATAGCAAGAGTTTCAGCAGGTACTTAAAAAGGAAAAAGTAAAAAGTGAGGGTTGTTTCACTAGGTAGTGTGAAGGGGGGGGATGATAATTAAGGGGGGATGAAATGACAAAATATTTTGATTCTTTCTTCACTATTCAAGAAAAATGTTCCAGTCATGGTTATAATCCAAGAGGTGAGAGAGGCACTTAGTGAAATTATGATCATGTGGGAAGCAATTCTAAGCAAACTGGTCATCCTAAATTCTTCCAAGAGGTTGCTGATGAGGTAGTGGATCTGTAATTTTCCAAAACTCCCTAAATTCAGGAAAGGTTCTATCGGACTGAAAGATAGCAAACTTAAATGTTCTATTCAATAAAAGGGAGAAAGACAGAAAACAGGAAACAATGCCTGCTGTGGGGAAAGTATTAGAACTGATCATTAAAGAGATTATAACTGCACACTTAGCAAATCCCAAGGTAACTGGGATAAGGCAGCATGGTGGTGTCAAAGAAAAATCACACGTAACCAGTTTACTGGAGTTCTTTGAAGAAATAACATGCACTGTGGATAAACGGGAGCTTCCAGACCTACAAAATTAGGATTTCCAGAAGGCATTTCATAAGGTGCCACATCAAAGGTTATTGAAGAAAATAAAAGCTCGTGGTATAGTGGGTAACATATTAGCCACTATACAATGAGTCTGACTGGCAGGATGTGATGAGTGGAGCCCTACAGGGGTTTGTGCTGCGGCCTCAACTTCTTATAATTCACTTGAACAATTTCAATGAGGGGAGTGAAGACATGGTATCTAAATTTGCAGAGACGTCAAGGTAAGTTGTAAACTATGTCATAAAGGAGACGCAAGGAGGTTGCAGGCAGATTATAGATAGGTTAAGTGAGTGGGCAAAAACTGGCAGAAGAAGCATAACCTCAGAAAATATAGCAGGATGAAAGAAAATGCAGAGAATTACTTAAATTGGGCAGCTGCAGGGATTTGGGTTTTCTGGTGCATGAGCCACAAATGGAATGCTGTTGTATATGAGACTAATGGAACAGAAAAGGATGGTATGTTTCAGTTATACTTTTTTAAAATTCATTTACAGGATGAGGGCGTCACTGGCTAGGCCAGCATTTATTGCCCATCCCTAATTACCCAAAGGGCAGTTATGAGTCAATCACATTGCTGTGGGTCTGGAGTCACATGTAGGCCAGACCAGGTAAGGACGGCAAATTTCCTTCCCTAAAAGACATTAGTGAACCATATGGGTTTTTCCGACAATCGGCAATAGATTCATGGTCATGGTTAGATTCTTAATTCCAGATATTTATTGAATTCAAATTCCCACCATCTGCTGTGGCAGGATGAACCAAGGTCCCCAGAACATTACCTGGGTCTCTGGATTGACAGACCAGCGATAGTATCACTAGCCAACTGCCTCTGCGACACACGGCATTGGTTAGAGGAAATCTCAAATATTGCGTGCGTATTTGGTCTCCTTATTTAAGGAACATTGTAGATTAATTGGTTGCAGTTCAGAGGTTTACTAGATTGTTCACTGGAATGAGTGGGTTACGAAGACAGTTGAACATGCTGGTTCGCTTAGCTGAACTTGTCCTCACCCCCAACAACTTCTCTTGCAATTCCTCCCACTTCCTACAGACAAAGGGGGTGGCCATGGGTACCCGCATGGGCCCAAGCTATGCCTGCCTCTTTGTAGGTTATGTGGAACAATCCCTCTTCTGTAGCTACACTGGACCTAAACCCCACCTCTTCCTCCGTTACATTGATGACTGTACCGGCGCCGTCTCGTGCTCCCACGAGGAGCTCGAACAGTTCATCCACTTCACCAACACCTTCCACCCCAACCTTAAGTTCACCTGGACCATCTCTAATACCTCTCTCTCCTTCCTGGACCTCTCTGTCTCCATCTCTGGCAACCACCTAGAAACCAATATCCATTTCAAGCCCACTGACTCCCACAGCTACCTAGAATACACCTCCTCCCACCCACCTTCCTGCAAAAAATACCATCCCCTATTCCCAATTCCTTCACCTGCGCCACATCTGCTCCAGGATGAGGCATTCCACTCCTGTACATCTCAGATGTCCTCATTTTTCAAGGACCGCAACTTCCCCACCTCAGTGCTCGAGAATGCCCTCGACCGTGTCTCCCGCATTTCCCGCAACTCATCCCTCACACCCCCTCCCCGCAATAACAACCAAATCAATCAGAATCCCCCTCATCGTCACGTACCACCCCACCAACCTCCGGATCCAACGCATCATCCTCCGACACTTCCGCCATCTGCAATCCGACCCCACCACCAAAGACATTTTTCCCTCCCCACCCTTATCTGCTTTCCGGAGGGACCACTCTCTCCATGACTCCCTTGTCCGCTCCACACTCCCCTCCAGCCCCACCACACCCGGCACTTTTCCCTGCAACCGCAGGAAGTGCTACACCTGCCCCTACACCTCACCCCTCACCCCCATCCCAGGCCCCAAGAAGACTTTCCACATCAAGCAGATGTTCACCTGCACATCTGCCAATGTGGTATACTGCATCCGCTGTTCCCATTGTGGCCTCCTCTACATCGGGGAAACCAAGCGGAAGCTTGGGGACCGCTTTGCAGAACACCTACGCTCAGTTCGCAACAAACAACTGCACCTCCCAGTCGCGAACCATTTCAACTCCCCCTCCCATTCCTCAGACGACATGTCCATCCTGGGCCTCCTGCGTGCCACAACGATGCCACCCGAAGGTTGCAGGAACAGCAACTGATATTCTGCTTGGGAACCCTGCAGCCCAATGGTATCAATGTGGATTTCACAAGCTTCAAAATCTCCCCTCCCCCTACCGCATCCCAAAACCAGCCCAGCTCGTCCCCGTCTCCCTAACCAGTCCTTCCTCCCACCTATCCCCTCCTCCCACCTCAAGCCCCACCCCCATTTCCTACCTACTAACCTCATCCCGCCCCCTTGACCTGTCCGTCCTCCCTGGACTGACCTACCTCCTCCCTAACTCCCCACCTACACTCACCTTTACTGGCTCCACCCTCGCCTCTTTGACCTGTCTGCCTCCTCTCCACCTATCTTCTCCTCTCCCCATCTTCTATCCGCCTCCCCCTCTCTCCCTATTTATTTCAGAACCCCCTTCCCCTCCCCCATTTCTGAAGAAGGGTCTTGGCCCGAAACGTCAGCCTTCCTGCTCCTTTGATGCTGCTTGGCCTGCTGTGTTCATCCATCTCTACACCTTGTTATCTCTGAACATGCTGGGTGTTCCCTTAAGGTTTGGAAGAGTGAAGTGTGATGTGATTGATATTTGTACAAGATCCTAAGTGGTCTTGACAAAAAGAGACATGGAAAAGTTATTTCCTCTGTGGGTCAGTCCAGACCTTGGGGGCTACTGTTTTAAAAATAGAGATCACCCTTTTAAGACAGAGATGAGAAGAATTTCTCTCGGAGTGTCATTTGACTTTAGATCACTGCCTCAGACGATGATGGGAGTGGAGTCATTAAATATTTTTATAGCAAAAGCATATGGATTTTGTTGCCTGACAAGAATCTCCAGTTATGGGAGGTAGATGGGAACATACAGTTCAAAACAGATCAGCCATGATATTACTGAATGACGAAGCAGACTCAAAGGGCCAAACAGTCTCTGCTACTCATCCTAGTTCATATATTCATTAGAAAAGGAGAGTTACCTCTAAATATCCTGACCATTATTTATCCCTTTATCAAAATCACAGAAAACAAATGATCTAATCATTATCACATTGCTATTTCTGGAAATTCGTTGAGCAACTGTGATTCGTAGAATTCTTTGGGATGTGATACTTTGTGTCATGAATGGAATTTTTAAAAAATCTGTTGCTGAGAAATCATTGTGATATAAAAATCGTATATAGAAAGAAAGTTTACATACATTGATTCTTCTTTCTCAATTTTCTTCTTGTTCAAATCTTCCTGTTCTTTCATTCGGTCTGCAGCCTGAGCCTGTTTATCAATTTCAATGAAGCTGTGGCTAGTTACTTTCTGTGCCCCTAAACCAGCCTTCTTAGCCCCCAACTGTTTAACAAATGGGAAGAACAATTAACTTCTTTTACAATTTATTTCAACAGTAGCATCTCCTATAACTGAACAGTCATCATTTATTTTTCTTTTGGTTGATTTGACTCATAACGGATTTGAATTAGAAACAATTACTGACATAGCAACAAACTTATTTCACGCAAGTACCGTTCAAGAAATTACAAGACTTCATATAAAAGACTCAGTTTTAATGATTCAGCAACACAAATGATTTCTGAAGCCCAAAGTAAAAAGTAAAATATGCACTTAAGTTAGTAGCAACACCATAGAACATTTGTCAGCAAGCAGGAATACAGTTGCATATGGGTCTGCTGAGATATTACTCATGATGTATTAAATGGTAAGTTATTTTAAAACAACAAGTACAATATCATGAAATGAATTGTTCTGACACTTGGGTGCAGATAACCAGAAAGTAGTTCCTCTAAATAGACATCTTGAGGTCCATAGAAGATTCAATACCATTGTAGACAGAATCAATATCGTTGGTGACAGAACCTTGAAAACTGGTAGATGGACCTGAATTATTAGATCCATGTTAGAAGACTGCAGCATTTTCTATTATAGTTATTAATATATCAGAAGTGTGACATTTAAAGCAAGAACAGACAAGGAGTAAACAGAAAATTAGTCAGGGTTCTCAGTTTGGGATTACTAACATATGTTTTTGCTGTAAGTGCATAGTTGGCTGGCTGGTTTACATATATACTTTTCAGTTAAGGGAATAAAGAACAGAATTCTAAGAAGGACACAATAAAGTTGCTCTACTAATCATTCAGCCACGCAACATTGTACAATAGAAATAACTCAAAATACACACCATTTTCTTTCCTGCAGTAGGCTTCTTTTTTGTTATGATAGAGGACTTTACTTCTGTCAAAAAATCCAAATTAGTAGTTACTATATTTTCCAATTCCAGAATTAACTCAATAAATAATGCATTTCACAGAAAACAGATTATGCCAAATTTACTGAGATGATGTTTTGCCATCAGCTATTAAATTCCAAAATGCACCCATGCATAGCAACTTTATCATGTTATGCACAATGTCCAAGGAACAGTGTGTGAATTATAGATTCATAGGTCAATTTTATCACCAATTTATACAATAAAAAAAAACTTATGCAAAAAGAGCATTTTGTGTAAAAGCCTCTTGCACAAGTAATATCAGCGTAACGTGAAAAAAAAGTGCTCAGTTATGAAAATTAAGAGATGCAAATTACTACAGATAAAAATTAAAACAGTAAGCATTTCACTAGTTAGTTTTAAAGGGAAAACAGCATGGGCAATGATAAAAGTGAATTAAGTTAACTCTTTCCAGCCCACTTTAAGAAAGCATTGATCATGACTCTTTCCTAGACCTTTTCTAACTCTGTTGTGCAGGTGAAAAATACATTACAATGATCCAAGTAAGTTAATTATAAACAGTAAAGCATATAGTGAAATGATTATAATATTTACACAAAGGTTGATGAGACACAGCGAACAATAGATTAGAGCTACTGTTCGTGATGTCTTGCTTCTACGCTATTAGCGGTATCAGATATTACTAAATGATGCATGTCAAATGATGCCAGATTAAAGCATTTACTAACTTTGTTCAAATAAGACAAGTAGACATAGCTACATGACTGGAGAAAGATGAGAGGAGAGCAGAGAAATGAGAGAGTGCATAGTTGGGAGGGGGACAAAGAGAAGGAGACAAAGAGAAGGAGAGAACAAATCAAGAAATGGAGACTGCAGGAAAGAGAGAGAAGACAAATGGGGCAAGAAAAGAGAAGTTAACATGAAAGATCAAGACAGGAGAAAGCAAGAAGCAAAAGTCATTGATTCACCTGGATAAATAAATTCTGTAAGTGATGGCTAAAATTATTAAGACAGGAACAAAAAGCAAGCTGGAAAGTGTTAAAGTAACCAGTTGACCCAAAAGCTGTGTTTTTTTTACAAAAAATAGAATTGTAAACAAACTAAGTAAATTAATTTAATGCATTAAATCTATGGTGTTAAAAGTAGCTCTTCACATGTCCATCTGTATACTTTGGCTCAGAACATCGAAGCAGCCAATGGCAGATCACAAACACCTTAACAATCACCTTTGTTAGGTGTGACTCCTGCAGAAACTAAATTCATTGAGTCAGCTAAAATAGGGGGAAAAAAATGAGAATTTCTGAGTAACAGCCAAAAACATTTCTTTACTTCATGTACTGTACTAAGTTCCACATATTCTACATCAGAAATTAAAAACTTTAAACTATACATGAAAAAATTGAAATAAAACTTAAGCTGAAAGTAATCATAATAGAATTCAACATAACTAAGCACCTGCCTTTAAATACATTTTCCCAAAACTTCTGCAATATTCTGATGCAAACATCTTGATTGTAAACAACTTTGTCTTTTTATTTGTTTCACTCATGGGATGAAGCTAAGATTTTCAGCAATTTCAATTAAAACAAAAAAAAACTTAGTAGCTTTCCCACAGAGCTGTTTTAATCCCAATTAAGATAACAAGGTGTAGAGCTGGATGAACACAGCAGGCCAAGCAGCATCAGAGGAGCAGGAAGGCTGACGTTTCAGGCCTAGACCCTTCTTCAGAAATGGGGGAGAGGAAGGGGGTTCTGAAATAAATAGGGAGAGAGGGGGAGGCGGATAGAAGATGGGTGGACAGGAGAGAGACAGGTCAAAGAGGCGGGGATGGAGCCAATAAAGGTGAGTGTAGGTGGGGAGTTAGGGAGGAGATAGGTCAGTCCAGGGAGGACGGACAGGTCAAGGGGGCGGGATGAGGTTAGTAGGTAGGAGATGGGGGTGGGGCTTTAGGCGGGAGGAAGGACAGGTTAGGGAGGCGGGGACGAGCTGGGCTGGTTTTGGGATGTGGTAGGGGGAGGGGAGATTTTGAAGCTTGTGAAGTCCACATCGATACCATTGGGCTGCAGGTTTCCCAAGCAGAATATCAGTTGCTGTTCCTGCAACCTTCGGGTGGCAACGTCGTGGCACTGCAGGAGGCCCAGGATGGACATGTCGTCTGAGGAATGGGAGGGGGAGTTGAAATGGTTCGCGACTGGGAGGTGCAGTTGTTTAGTGCGAACCGAGCGTAGGTGTTCTGCAAAGCGGTCCCCAAGCCTCCGCTTGGTTTCCCTGATGTAGAGGAGGTCACATCAGGAGCAGCGGATACAGTATACCACATTAGCGGATGTGTAGGTGCAGCGGATGTGGAAAGTCTTCTTGGGGCCTGGGATGGGGGTGAGGTGTAGGGGCAGGTGTAGCACTTCCTGCAGTTGCAGGGAAAAGTGCCGGGTGTGGTGGGGCTGGAGGGGAGCGTGGAGCAGACAAGGGAGTCCCGGAGTGAATGGTCTCTCCGGAAAGCGGATAAGGGTGGGGAGGGAAAAATGTCTTTGGTGGTGGGGTCGGATTGCAGATGGCGGAAGTGTTGGAGGATGATGCGTTGGATCCAGAGGTTGGTGGAGTGGTACGTGACGATGAGGGGGATTCTGTTTTGGTTGTTATTACAGGGAGGGGGTGTGAGGGATGAGTTGCGGGAAATGCGGGAGACACGGTCGAGGGCGTTCTCGACCACGGGGGGGGGGGGGGGCGGTGGGGAGTTGCGGTCCTTGAAAAACGAGGACATCTGAGATGTACGGGAGTGGAATGCCTCATCCTGGGAGCAGATGCGGCGGAGGCGAAGGAACTGGGAATAGGGGATGGCATTTTTGCAGGAAGGTGGGTGGGAGGAGGTGTATTCTAGGTAACTGTGGGAATCGGTGGGTTTGAAATGGATATCGGTTTCCAAGCGAAGGCTTGGGGACCGCTTTGCAGAACACCTACGCTCAGTTCGCACTAAACAACTGCACCTCCCAGTCGCAAACCATTTCAACTCCCCCTCTCATTCCTCAGACGACATGTCCATCCTGGGCCTCCTGCAGTGCCACAACGATACCACCAGAAGGTTGCGGGAACAGCAACTCATATTCCGCTTGGGTACCCTGCAGCCCAATGGTATCAATGTGGACTTCACAAGCTTCAAAATCTCCCCTCCCCCTACTGCATTCCAAAACCAGTCCAGCTTGTCCCTGCCTCCCTAACCTGTCCTTCCTCCCACCTATCCCCTCCTCCCACCTCAAGCCCCACCCCCATCTCCTATTAACCTCATCCTGCCCCCTTGACCTGTCCGTCCTCCCTGGACTGACCTATCTCCTCCCTAACTCCCCACCTACACTCACCTTTACTGGCTCCATCCCCACCTCTTTGACATGCCTGTCTCCTCTCCCCATCTTCTATCTGCCTCCCCCTCTCTCCCTATTATATCAGAACCCCCTTCCCCTCCCCTATTTCTGAAGAAGGGTCTAGGCCCGAAACCTCAGCCTTCCTGCTCCTCTGATGCTGCTTGGCCTGCTGTGTTCTTCCAGGTCTACACCTTGTTAACTCAGATTTTCCAGCATCTGCAGTTCCTACCATCTCAAACAATTTTAATCTCAACTAGCTTGGTTTTAATCCATTTAACATCTCTTGCTTTTATAATATCCTAAGAAATTTAGTCCTATTTCTAGCCAACTGATCTGCTTTATTCAGTCGATTTTTATCTTCAGCACAGCTTAAGACTTTGAGCACCAATGTGAAAATTAACAAGTGCAGTCTATCATTTTTAGTCTATGAACATAAATAGCCACAATATTGCAGACACTGCCCAACTAATTTTTTTGTGCTGTGAAGCTCTGCACCACAATGATATATAGAAATTTAGCCCCATTTTGTAGTAAGAAATTGGTTTCTCCAAATTTTTAATCAGTATTTTTCAGGGGACATTTCTTTCCCCCAAAATGTATTAAAAATATCAATCTCTAATAGCTGTCACAAATATGGTACAGTCATGATTAGTATTATTTTGTAATTCTTGAAATAACTTTAGTTTTAGTTTTGGGCAAAGATGCCGAGGCTGAGCCAAATTTGAGCCCTAAACACAAACTCCATTCTCCAGACCACAGGAACATGGTACACTTATCTTGAAAGGCCTAGCGTATGTAAAGAAACAATTCTGCGCAATCCTACAAATTCTTGAGGAACATCCTTGGCAAAGACGGTCATGGCACTGCTATCATGAAGGGACTTTCTCCTTTCACTGTAATAAGGAACCTACGGATACCTTTTAAATGTGGACATTTTAGAATATCATGTACATCTGATTTCCTACAGAACTTTTTTTTTGTGATTTCAAATACATATTTAAATATTAGTTACAATTTTCAAAATACCAGTATGCAGATTTATGAACTGTAGAAGTTATGGAAAGAAATGAACTCAAACAGTAAAGCAACTTAAAGGCTAAATAACGTACCTAATGCTTCCTTAGGGGAGATACTGAGGCAATCAACATTCGGTCCATATGCAGGCTCATCTAAAAAAAGGAAACATACATTCAAGAGCACAAAACTGTAACTGGATAGATTACAAGTTCAAAAGGCCATAAAACACACGGCTTTCTGGTTAGTTGCAACAGTTTGCAGGCTTTCACAATGTAAAAGATGAGGATAGACAACTTTTATTTTTGAATTGAAATGTATTAAAATATACAGTGCTTGTTGGATGATGCTTTAATTGCCATTTTGTGGTAATAATATCCTGACTAGAGGTCACCATTTCCCAGGCAGCAAGTTCACAATGTTGGTTGAATTGCAAGCAGAAGGATCAATCACAGGTTCAGGAAAGAGGATAAAAGTACCTACACATTCAAAAGTGGGTTAATTCAAGTGCAGGGGATTGGACTGCAAATTGTGCTTGCAGTGTTTTAAAAAAAAAAAAAGTCTTTTCTGTATACTAGTGAACTTTACAATTATTGGGTAGACACCTCTAAGTTCTACTGCCCAGTTTAAAAGTGAAGAATAGTCATCCCAATTCCAGTTGGGGGTATTTCAAAAACTCTTCCTGTAGCACAGATGGTAAATTTAGTAGCAAAAGGCATACATGCCACAAGATCCATGGTTCTCACTTGCAGAAAGTATTGACTTCAGCTACAATGGTAGTAGGAACACTAATTAGCCTCAAGGCAAATCTCGCTTCATATTTTACTGCACTATCCTAAAACCATCAAAGTCATACTTCCATGACCTCACCAGAATATTCCCTTGAAAGTAGGCTGCCCAAAATGATTCACAATATTATAATTGTTGCTCCTGTCAATGAGTTAATTATCGGCTTTAACATACAAAAAAATTATTTTTTAATATTGTACTGTCTTTCACGGCCCTTGATAAGAGCTTCACATTGATGCAGTACTTCCAATGAACAGACAGCAATGGATTTCAACTTATAGTATTGGACAACTCCAAAACTTACTATCATTTTCTTCTTGCTTTGTGTCTTCAGGTGAGGACTGCTCTAGAAGGGCAGAATCAAAGGTCTGATCTGATGACTCCATTCTGGCTGACTGGAATTAGGCATAAAGATCTCATGAAATCATAGCAGAAATACAATATGAACTCATTATGAATAATACACTGAAGTAATTATGAGTGTGTTGTTGAATGGTAAAACTGTATTATAAAATTAATAGCATAACAATTTATTTATATAACTTGAACAAGTAAAAACAAAATCAAAGTCTACAGAGACATTAAATCAATAAACATGGAGCCACAGCAGAATATTTCATGAGATACCGCAAGCTTTGTCAATGAGATAGGTTTTAAGGAAGAAATTAAAGGAAGTTGGGTGACAACAGAGACTTAGGAGGAAATTCCAGAGCATGGGGTATGGGCAGCTAAAACCCATGACTGCTTTTGGTATGGGAAATGGAGGTGGGAGCACAAAATGATGCAGAATGGAGGAACATAGTTTGAGAAGCGTTAAGGTTGCCAGGAGGTTACAGTGAAAATCCTCATGAAATCAGTACCTTCAGAGTGTGAGGTGAACATTAGACACCTGATGCTTCCTTGTCTCTCTCAGATACTGACAGACTGACCAAATCTAAGACATCAAATGGACATTATGTGTCTCAAAAACCCATCTCCATGGCAATGTGAATTATATGGGCCTTGTTCGAAGTTAGAAATGTTAATTAACTATACTCAAGACCCTGAATTTCATTCTACGTTGGATTTAAGTAGACAGATTAAACTATTACTATTTACAACACCTGACATTCTAACATCTGTCTGGAACTTGGAGACAGTATCCACCATCAGCACATCCTCTTAAGTCATTATACACAACTGTGCCCTACTAAAGGATTTGTAACCCCTCCCATCTTTAATCTTTAGCAACCAAGCCACAAAATTTATCTTCAGCAGAATTCAGAACAGGTCACATGACACCACACCACAGTTGTCCAGAGCGCCATTCAAGTTGGAGAGAAGAGGAAAATGTAGTTATAATAGGGCACAACATAGTTAGGGGAAATAATACTGTCTTCTGCAGTACAAGAGAGACAGGACTAAAGGCTGTATGCCTACTCAACAAAGTGCAGGACAATTATTCTAGGCTGGAGAACTTGGAATTGAAGAGGGGAGATCTGGTTGTTGTGGTCCACGTGGGTATGAACAACACAGGTACAAGTAGGAAAGAAGGTTCTGCTGAGGGATTACAAGCACTTCAAGGCTAAAGTGAATAGCAGAACCATGAAGTTAACCGTATCACAAGGGAGGGAGGAGGAGGTAGTCAAGAGAGAGGAAAGCCTTCTTTGACTTGCGTTCTACTGTATCATTCACTATTCCATTTGCTTTGTTGACTGCTTCACATATTCAATTAGCATAGAGTCTCTCTCAAGTTCTTTGTTTAGCAATGCTTCCTACATATTTCATCTATTGTGCATTAATGCATTCACTTTCCGTTACATATTTGCCTAGCTCCTTTTCTAGATTCTCGGCAGTTTCTTGAATTCAGATTGCCTTATCTAGCAATCTGAATTTCATCAATTACGTTCAATTCTTGGATTCAGGTAATAAACATCCCGGTCAATTTTTTCTGCCATCCAAACATAATTGTATAAATAGATGCACACTTCTTTCCACACTGTAATCAAGTTCTTACTAACCACCAGGTACTATTGATCAAATCAACTAATAATTATTTTCGTCACTCAGCTCTATCCACAGTTAGCTGCAGTATTCAATCTGAAGAATCTTGTCAATATCCTTTCCTGTGCTAAACCCACTAGAAAAACACCAGTTGTGAAACAAATGAAAAAAAAACTTACATTAGTATGTGAGGCAAAGAAGTCTTCATCTTTACTCGTAGGCGATAGAGATGGATTTTCTGTATCATCAATCCACAGCTGAAACATACCAATAAAGAAAAACATGGAACTCCTAATTTTGCTGCTGCTATATACTCAAGATAAGCATTTGCCTTTACTCCTGTTGGTATTTCTCCTTCAGTTGTGACAGGATTAATTGTTTAAACAATAATCTCTTTACAGTTCTGTTTTGAATAATTTCAAGATAATCCCAAATTTACTGGAAATGCATAGCAGGTAAGTTAACATCAATAAATTGAAGAAAAATAAAAATTACAGAATGTTGTATGTTCAAGCTTTGTCAGAATTGATGATTGAAGAATAAGCATTTTGATTATTTAAACAGGGCAGAAAATGAGTATGTACAAAACAGAGGAATCAAATTAAAAAACCTGTAAGGCACTTCATAGAAAACTTCTGAGATGATGCATTCCTGATTTCCATTTGTTACATTTACATTGTTAGTTTAGTGCCAAGGTAAAGTCATTAAACTTCCAGTACAATTCTCGAATGCAGACCCAGCTTGATTCCAGGACAAAGGTGACACTAGACAGGAGGTGCAAATGTAACATGTTCTCATTCCTTATAAAGTAAAGTACTCAGGAAATCCATGGAATCTATACATTGCACACTCTATAAAATACCTGATCTCAAATCAAATGCTTTGAGAGAAATTCTCCATTTCCACACTTATCAGTTACATTCTTATTTTTTTGGACAGAGCTTTCCGCTAAACACAGCAGTTACATTTCAACATTTTAGTCAGATAGCAGTCAGTAAATAAATATATTCTGTTAGGAATCCAAACTGTTGCCACAGGTCCCAGACTATAGGTTACTTCATTAATAACCTTCTCACTAGCATGTAAATCACCAGTATCCTCTTTCAGAAATTATTCTCCAACACTTTACTGAAAATACTTCCAGGTTTATGATAATTATCACCATTGTTTGGAAATGTTACAAGCCTCAAATCAAAGACAATTGAGCTTCATGGAATGTAAGAGTCAGATTGAATTTTTTTTTAAAAAATGGCTCAACAGAAAACAAGCCATATTTGGTTGTTTTGCACAATGTTGGATAGTAGATAATGACATGTCTTGAGGGTCAGTGGGAGAATTACTGCTTTACTTAATGTTTAGAAAAAATTGGTTTTGGAATATAAAATAAAATTTGAAATCTGCTAAAACTAAATCCCCAGATTTCCAATCAGCCACAATAGGACATCTATGGTCTAGATAAATAGGCAGACAGTTAGCAGCACAAATTTGAAACAGGAGTAGAAGGTGAAGAATTTATATAGAAACAACAGAGGGAAGTGCTACAGACTAAATGCCGCAGTTTGAGTGAGCTGCAAGTACAAAAGGAACTGGAAGCTGAGGTTGGCAAGACATATTGAAAGAGTGGCCAGCAAAGCAGGTGGGATCTTAGGTTCACAGTTAGATGTTATCGAGTACAAAGAATGGAAGTTGTGCTGTACCTGTATAAATTTCAGGTTATGCCACAACCAGAGTATCAGTCTAGCCTGATCATCAGTTCAAGGAAGCACATGAGGATCCTTGAAGGCACAGAGGAAATTCACCACAATGATTCCAGGGACAGTAATGCTAACTACAAAGGTTAGGTTGGAGAAGGTGAGGTTTTTCTCCTTCGAACAAAAGTAATTGAGAGGAAATTTTATACAAGTGTACAGTGCTCTGCCCAGTTAAGTAACGTAAACAAAGAAAAGCTGTTCCCACTGACTGACGGTACAAGATGAATGGACACAGATTTCAGGCTTTCCAAAAGAGATGCAGGATAATGAGAAGAATTTAATTTATGTAGTGAGTAGTAATAACCTGAATTGCTCTACCTATGAAGGTTGTGGAAGTGCAGACAATGACTTCAAATTAAATTTGCTGGGCATGTAAGGGAAAAGAATATGCAGGGCCACAGAGATAGATAGGGAAAGGGACTAACTAGTCTGCTCTACTCAAAACCATCATGGACTCAATAGGCTAAATGGCTTTCTTTGGTGGCGGAACGACTGTTAGAAAAGCAAAGTACCAGTTCACTAAAGAAAATAATGATATGGTGATAAGCATTGAAGCTAAAAAGGTGACCTGGTAAACTAAGGCAACTATCCTATTATTACTGTTCTTCTCTAATGTTCCTGATTTAAATCTTTTATATTAAATTTCAGTCAAATTTTTAATAGCTTACCTTGGTCCCATATTTTCTGGTTGCAGCAACTGCCAGTGATCTCAGCTTCTCTCTATAAAGTTGGGCAGCACGGCTGTTGTATTTTGCATTTGTGTCATTGGTGTTGCAACCATGTTGACGGAAGAAAGCATTCTATTGAAAAGATAGAATGATCTATATATAAAAGATGCAAAGTAAAGAAAACATGGATTTTATTTGCCACTGCACCTGATGGATACGACACTAGTACCTTCTAGAATTGATGAGAGCGCAAGCTATGTGCTGAGCTTGTGAAGGCAAAATGATTCAAACTAACTTGAAGTTTACAGCATTTGGTACTGCACAGTGGGATTATCACTGACTTGTGTGATTAGAATACTCACTGTTGGAATTTTTTTTTCAATGCTCTTGTGGGATGTGGCATTGCTGGCCAGCCAGCATTTATTGCCCATCCCTAGCTGCCCTTGAGAAGGTGGTGGTGAACTGACTTCTTGAACTGATGCAGTGCCATAGATAGGTATACAATGCCATCAGGGAGGGATTTCCAGGATTTTGACTCAGCGACAGTGAAGGAACGGCAACATATTTCCAAGTCAGGGTGGTGAGTGGCTTGGAGAGGAACTTGCATGTGACAGCGTTTCTATGTATCTGATGTCCTTGTTTTTCAGATGGAAGTAGTTGTGGGTTTTGAAGGTGCTGTCTAAGGATCTTGGGTGAATGTTTGCACTGCATCTTGTAGCTTGAGTGTTATTGGAGTTGCACTCATCCAGGCAAGTGGGGAGTATTACATCACACTCCTAACTTGTGCCTTGTACATGGTGGTCAGGCTTTGGGGAGTCAGGTGGTGCGTTACTTGCTGGAGTATTCCTAGCCTCTGACCAGCGATGGAAACAGCATTGGATGTCGAGGAGTGGTGGTTAGATTGTCTCTTATTGGAGAAAGTCACTGTTATTTGTTACAATGTTACATGTCAGCCAAAGACTGGATATTGTCCAGGTGTTGTTGCATTTAAATAAGGACTGTTCCAGTATCTGAGGAGTCACAAATGGTGCTAAACATTGGCAAACATCCCTATTTCTGACCCAAGATGGAGGGAAGGTCATTGATGAAGCAGCTGCAGATGGTTGGGCCTAGGACACAATCCTGAGGAACTCCTGCAGAGATGTCCTGCAGCTGACATGACTGACCTCCAACAACCACATCCATCTTCCTACGTGCTAGGTGTGACTCTAACCAGCAGGCAAGTTTGCCTTCCGATTCCTACTGATTCCAGTTTTGCTAGTGTTTCTTGATACCACACTCAGTGGAAAGCAGCCTTGATTTCAAGGACTGCCACCTTCACCTTACCTCTGGAATTCAGATCTTTTGTCTATGTTTGAACCATGGCCATAAAGACATCAGGAATTGAGTGCCCGGCAGAACCCTATCTGAGCGTCACTGAGCAGGTTGTTGCAAAGCATGCGCTGCTTGATAGCGCTGTTGATGACACCTTCTGTCACTTCACTGATAATTGAGAGTGCAGTGACAAAATGGTAATTGGCCATTTTGAATTTGACCAGGCACATCCTGTACACAGAAAGCAGGACAACTAGCCATATTGGTCTGGTAGACACCAGCGTTGTAGCTGCACTGGAACATGTGTTCTATAACTTGCTGCTTCCCTAGACAATAAGTCTTCAGTACTATTACCAGAATGTTGTCAGGTTCACAGCCTTTGCAGTATCCAGTGGCCTCCAACCATTTCTTGATATCACACGGGAGTGAACCAAATTGGCTGAAGACTGACATCTGTGATGCCAATGGAGGAGGCTGAAGATTGTTGCAAATGCTTCTGCTTTATCCTTTGCACTAAGTGCAGAGCACTTAGATCATTGAAGATAGGAATGTTTGTGGACCAATCTTCCTCCTCTAGTGAATTGTTTAATTGTCCACCACCATTTATGACTGGATATGGCAAGACTGCAGAGCATAGATCTGGTCAATTGGTTGTGGGATCAGTTAGCTCTGTCTATCACTTGGTACATACGCTGTTTGGTATGCAAGTATTCCTGTTTGGTAACTTCACCAGTTGACCCCTCATTTTTAGGCATCCCTGGTGTTGTTCGTGGCATGTCATCCTGCACTCTCCATTGTGCCAGGCTTGATGATAAATAGTTGAGTGGGGAAATGCCAAGCCATAAGTTTGCAGATTGTGTTGGATTACAATTCTGCTGCTGTTGACGGCCCACAATGCTTCATGGATGAGCTGTCTTGAGTTGCTAGATCTGTTCGAAGTCTGTCCCATTTAGCATGGTCATAGCATCCACAACACGATGGAGGGTATTCTCCAAAGGCTGGACTTTGGTGAGTTTCTGCACTGCATCTTGTAGATCTTGAGTGTTATTGGAGTTGCACTCATCCAGGCAGATAGGACACAGATACTGCCATGGATGCATCTGGCAGACAGATCGGTGAGGTTCAGGTCACGTATGTTTTTCCCTCATTGCTTTCTTCACCTGCCGCAGTCCCAATCGAGCAGCTACGCCTTTCGGGACCCGAATGCTGCTGGGCCACTCTTGGTGGTGGACATTAAAGTTCCCCACCCAGAGTACATTTGCACCCCTGCCACCCTCAGAGCTTCCTTCAAGTGCTGTTCAACGTGGAAGAGTACCGATTCAAAAGCTGAGGGCACATGGTAATCAGCAGAAGGTTTCCTTGCTCATGTTTACCCGATGCCATGGGACTTCATGGGGTCTAGAATCAACGTGGACGACTCCCAGGGGCAACTCTCTTCTGACTGTGCCATCACTTCTGCTGGGCCTGTGCTGCCAGTGGGACAGGACATATCCGGAGATGATGGCAGTGGAGTCTGGAACATTGCCTATAGGGTATGATTCTTTGAGTAGGACTATGTCAGGCTGTTGCTTCACTAGTCTGAAAGACTCTCAATTTTGGCACTAGCCCCTAGATGTCAGTAAGGAGGACTTTGCAGGGTCAACAGGGCTGGGTTTGCTATTGTCAATTCTAGTGCCTAGTTCAATGCCAGGGAGTACATCAAGTTTCATTTCTTTGAGAGTCTGCAGCGGCTGACACAACAGAGTGACTTGCTAGGCCACTTCAGACGGCAGTTGAGAGTCAACTATGTTGCTGTGGGTCTGGAGTCACGTTTAGGCTAGACAAGGTGAGGATGACAGGTTTCCTTCCCTGAAGGACATGAGTGAACCAGATGGGCTTTTCTTGACAATCGACAATGGTTTCATGGTTAATTTTGGATGCTTAATTCCAAATTTTTTTTTTAAATATAGAATTCAAATTCCATCATCTGCCGTGGCAGGATTTAAACCCAGTGTCCACAACATTAGCAGAAGTTTCTGGATTAATTGTCGAGCCATCATCTCCCTTGATTCCATTGCAAAAGATAGTTATTTATCAAAAACTTACAATTTTGACACGAAAGCTGTTGCATTTCTATTAACTTTGTCACTTATTTGCTCGTAGAATAGTGAATTGCAGAATATACAGTGCCTTTATTTGTGAAAACACATTGTAAAACAAACAGATTTTGTTATTTCTGATTTGTTAGTTCTTGGGTTGCATCTAGAAAGACTACTACTGTCAGCTAGAAAACACTTAGGTCAAGTTATGGTTGGAGATCTTTCATGGGCAACTGTAGAGAGAGCAGTTTCAAGTAATGAATCCAGACTATCACATTAGAACGATGCAATATTGAAGACATTATCTTAAGTATGATTTTATCCCCTCTTCGGCATTTTAGTATGAATAAATTAAGTACTATGACAATAATATTACTTCAGTAATTACAGTACATAAGGAACCTGTGACAGGCTTTTTTAAAAACCTCCCATATCAAATATTTTGAAGATATTCTTCACATGATAACATACACACTTCTGCTTTCTATAATTTACATTAGTCTCAGCACGATCAAAGAAATTTAAGATCTCTGCCACCTTCTCTATCGGAATTTAATACTTCCAACATGATTCAGGAACTTGAACTGATTGGTATTGTTGTAGGCAAGATACCTCACACATCTTCCTTGTGCTACTGTTACAGCATTACAGTGGAAAGAAAATTAGGCTTATAAGTGTTTCTGCAAACCTTTTGTAAAGTACAAGCCTCCAAAAGCATGAAGTACAAAAATTCACAAAATAGTTATCAACCAGCAGTTAAGGAATTATAACACAAGTTTTGAAAATGTAACAATTTTTTTTATTTTACTTACAGCATTTGCATTTCCACCAAGTTGCATAGATCTTAGCTGAAACCAGGACCAATTAGAATCCAGTTCTGTAGATCTGGAAGATCAAGTAATAATAAAAAAAATTAAAGAAAAGCAGCCCAACACTGCTGAGAAGTGGCTTCCCTTTATGGGTTTTTAAAAAAAAAAAAATCACCAATGGTCATTGCATTTTAATATTTAGTTTATTTTCTAAATTCTATGCCTCATCTTGGCTATTTCCATAAAAGACAACAGCACAAATGCCACAAAGAATAGAATTGAACTTCCAGATAAAAATCAAATGCCTGCAAATTATAGCAATCAGTCAAAGTGTTGGAGACATCCAGCATCAATGGACAGATAAGTCAATGTTTTCAGGTATAACCTTTCACATCCATGCTGCGTAATGGTGGGAAGTGTGTGCTGCTGTTTCATTCCTCTGAAATACTGGAACCTTTCTAATTTTGCCAGCTGTTTTGTTTCAATTTTGGTCCTAATTTATCATTTACCTCAGCTATTGACACACTCTCCATTTTGCTAACTTCTAATTATACCCTTCTTTTCTTTTTATCAAATTACAGATCATTGCACCAATATTTCACACTTTCCTCTTTTCAACCTTTGTTCTCAATCTACTTTAATGCTTCATCCTCTTCAACAAAATATGGCTAAAATGTAAATAAAAACTTCATTTAGAAGTCTAGAACTTCAGCATATTACAGAACCACAAACTCTTTCCTTCACCACATCTGATCTGAAACTGGGACACTTACTTTCACCTAGGCAATCTCATCCTCCACTACCATCAAAACTCAAATCCACTCTGGTACCACGGCTGCAGCACTCCAGCGACCCCGACCATACAACGAGTAAAGCACTGGTTGACAAGCTTTTCAAACTGAGGTGTCCCTTTTTGTATGGATCAGTAATCTATATGAGTTCATCTGTATACTATTAATATGAAAAACAGGTTGCAAGTGATGTTTTTTAAGAAAACAGGTAGTACTGGTGGGTGTGTCAGTTTCTTACTGTAGAATTGTCCTATTCTTACCAGGAAGAGTACAAAGTACACTTCTGGTCACTGCTCACTCATTCTTGATTGTGATGCTCACCTGCAGGCTAGCTCTCCATCAACCTACAGACACCAGTTCTATAATTACTGGAGTAAAGCTGTAGTTGCATGGCAAGATGGTGGCATTGTGGTGACACCACTGATGCAGTAACTCAAGGGCAGACTAACACTATGGTTTCTATTACCATGATGGCAGCTAGTCAAATTTAAATGCAATTAATTAATGTGGAATATAACTCTGTCATGGTGACCACGAAACTATCATCAATTGTTAGAATGAAAAGATCTGATTCGCTTAGGTGGCCGAATTTCCTGAGCAGTGACAGTGACAGTGACAATCACATTCAGTGGAGTATAATAAAGCATGGGTTAAATTTGCATACTTAAATACAATTGTAAAACAACCAGATTTTGTTATTAGACAACAAGGTGTAGAGCTGGATGAACACAGCAGGCCAAGCAGCATCAGATGCTTGGCCTGCTGTGTTCATCCAGCTCTGCACCTTAATTACCTCAGATTCTCCAGTATCGGCAGTTCTTACTATCGCTGTAACAGATTTTGTTATTTCTGATTTGTTATTTCCTGTGTTGCATGTTGAGAGATCCTGGGTTGCATCACATGTAACTGCCCATCCTTACCTGGTCTGACCTACAGTTGACATCAAACCCACAGCAATGTACTTAATTCTTAGCTACCCTCTGGAGTGCTCTAGCAAGTTAACTAATTCAAGGGCAATTTGGGATGGGCAACAAATGCTGGCTTTGCACTGACATCCATATCCCATGAATGAAAGAATGGTTACTCTGTCCAATTAATTTCTAACTCAAAATCAAAAGATGCATAATAGTCATCTTTGCTGGGGCGTGATTGCCAACTGAACATATCTTAAAACAGGTCATTTTATTAAAAAAATGTTTCATTAAGCAAATGCAATATTTACATGAATGCAAGAAATAACCAATCTAAAGATTCCTAAAAAGGCTAAACTCGTTCTTGGTATTTCATACACTGTACACCGCTTGTCCTGGAAGGCATGGTACCTGATAAAACTCAAGTGAACACCAAGTGATCGATGCGTCCCCGAACAGTCAATACAGAGAAAGACGCCATAGGTTATACTCGCCCAGGTTGGGTTCTTGGCTGAACAGTCAAAGCAGGCCTGCAAAATTAAAATTTAAAACAGTCAACACAAGCCACTACTCATTTACGGTGTATCTTAATTACTCCTAGAAAACACAAACAAAATCTCAGACCAATGTTCCCATAAACAGAAAGCAAATCAACAGTAATAACTGAGGTCATTCTGATTCCTCCCAGACAAGAAAAGTTTTTGTTGATTTGAAAGAGTATTATCATTGAAGTTAGAATTTAATCCATAATCTCAAAACTCTGATTGTAACCTAATTAACACAATTACATTTTGCATCAATATTTATCAATTCATGGACAATACTTGTATACTAGGGAGTATCAGGTGTGAAATGAGCAAATCAACCTGGGTTTCTTACTGAATGTTGAAGTTTTAGTTGATGTAAAGCAGATAGGGCTCAAGTATTTAGAACTGAGGTCCAGAACGTAGGCCTCAGGCTCAAGGCACATAGTTTGCAGATGAAAGAAAAAGAGAAAACAGTAACATGCTAGGAACCATTAAATTCACAAAAGGTCTGGTGGGTTTCTAATTCTTCACCTGCAGTTTTCTAAAATAATGGAGCCGGATTTTCCGAGTAGTGCCAATCACATTCAGATTGCCACTCCACTCCTAATTTTTTTGTTATGACAGTACTCCGTATTTCTCACAGGAGATTCTGACCACTGCTCCTTCAAAAACGCAGAGCATGTCTGAGATCCAATATATCCCTTGTAGTGGAGGATAGTTGGGGAAAGTCAATATACATCTTTATCATAGCCTTATTCTATAATTTAAGTGTAAATCAGCAGAGATACCCTTTCACTGGAGCTGTCAAAGTGGCTAAGTATGCAAGATAAGGACGCAGGGTTAGGTTAGGGGAAAGGGAAAGAGCATGTCTGGAGATGGGGGAGCAGGCAGGGAGTCCAGATTAGTTTCTCAGGGCTTTGAATATAGCAGGACCCTCCAAGTGCTCAGATTTAAATGGATTTGTTTGGAGGGCTTGAGGTTCAGGGGTTTTGCCAAGTGGAATCTTCAAATCCCGTGCCATGCCCTTGAAGTCTGTTACCATGGGGATTCCACAGGTTCCTGAGACACAAATTCCATCTAAGCCGCAGAAACAACTATCTGGCCATTAGCAAATCCAGGTCATGATTTCTGACTTCTTTGAATTTCCCCTCAGTTTGCTTGATATGGAAGTAAAACCTATAGTTTTTCCAAGACAGGTGTCACTTTATAATCGCATTCGAGAAAGCTCACAAAACATGGTACATTGACTTGTACTCCCTGGTCATTGGGAAATATCTGGCGTGTACTTAACACTTCTCCCAATACTTAATCTCTGGTCAATAACAAAACTGACTCTTACCATTGTGTAATACATGCAACAGATTAGGCCATCAGAAAATACCAACTAAAATGAAACAAAATAAAAACAGCAGAGAGTAAATAATCTTAAGAAGGTGGGAGGGAAGGAAGAGTTGAGGGAGGAGAGGAGAGGGAGTGAATGTTGTCACTTTGTAACACCTCTGATAGAATAGCAAGAGTGGACCAAGCTCACTCAAATCTGATTCTTCCTGACATACCATGTTCAAATGATGAGAACTGGGTTTTATTTCATGCAATTGTTTCCAGCCTAGGGTAGTTATTATTTCACAATTACACCCTCTGATACATTCTTGCCTAATATAATTATAATCAGATCATTTTACCTTACTCATTAACAAAATAAATTTGAAATGTAGCTGAATCTCATATCACAGGAATCAATGCATTCCTGTGGTACTTTCTCCCATGGCAGTGCTTTATACAGCATTTATTAATTAACTCAGAATCACATTCAGACATTAGAAAGCCATCCTTACTGTATAATTGGGCTCCCTGCTATAGGAAAGATGTTGCAAAACTTGAAAGGATTCAGAAAAGATTTGCAAGGATATTGCCAGGATTGGAGGGTTTGAGCTATAGGGAGAGCGTGAATAGGCTGGGGCTTTTTCCCTTGGTGTGGTGGAGGTTGAGGATAATCTCAGAGGTTTATAAAATCATGAGGGGCATAGATAGGGTGAATAGCTAAGGTGTACTTCCCAGTGTAGGGGAATCCAAAACTAGAAGGCGTATGTTTTAAGGTGAGAGAGGGGAAAGATTTAAAAGGAACCTGAGGGGCAACTATTTCACACAGAGGGTGGTGTGTACGGAGCAGGTGGAGGTGGGTACAGTTACAACATTTAAATGGCATCTGGATGGGTACATGAAGATGAAGGGTTTTGAGAGATACGGGCCAAATGCTGGCAAATGGGACTAGATCAGTTTAGCGCAAACGAAGAGTCTGTTTCTGTGCTGTATAATGCCTTGACTCTAAGATAGAACTACCTACTTTTTTTATTAAGTATCTCTGCAACACAGTTCTGTTCAATCTAACACGGATCGCAAATTAACAAATATAAATCCCACAATTTCCTTTCTCTCCGTCTGTCTAGACCACATTTCTTCACGTGTGCATTTATGCAATTTGCCAAAAGTATGCTGGATGTGATAGTGGATTTCAGTCCAAAGTTCTACCTTTGGCCTAAGAATAAAAACACCCATCATGCTTCTTGGCCTGGACTCATCCACAAGGGGAATTAATCCTTCAAGTTCCCCATTTCATTGATTAGTTTAATATCTATACAGATTCCAATTTAACAACACTCTATAATCCCAAACAGAATGATGATAAAAGGGGATCATTCTTGTAGTTATAGACAGAAAAGAACCTGGCCAATCAGCATGAGGTGTCAGAGACCAGGCATCTCCTGAAACAAAAGATCAAAAAATCATGCTGGAATTACAGGTAAACCCAAAACTATTGCTAGCTGATGTAAAACCAATGGGGTCTCAAATTCTGATCAATTAAATAAAAACCTGCTTTGTTCCTTTTTATAAATTTAAAATGATGGATTTGCAGTGAAAGTTTATATGTAAAAATGTCAGGTTTTAGAATTTGGCAAGAACAACAACAGGACTGATATAACTGACAGTTACATTGGGTAACATTTTACAAGGAGAACAGAAGCTGAGAGCAACCAAGAAGTTTAAACATGTAAACCTTTCAAAATTTCCTCTTAAGACTCTCATTAAAACCTATTTCTTTGACCAAGCTTTTGTCTGCTCAAATATAGCCTTGTAGCTCAGAGTCAAATTCAGCTCAACAACAACAACATTCTTAAATAGCACCCTGGGAGGTTTGTTAGAGGTGCTACATAAATAAAAGTTGCTCCTTTAGGGGTCCTGCATTAGGAAAGGTGCTAAGGCTAGAAAGAGAGAATACTGAAGAGATTTATTAGTATAAAAGTTTGAAAGGCTTTAGCTACCAGAATTGACTGAGCAAACTGGAGTCCTTTCAGGAGCGCAAGGAAGATCAAGTGGAGATGGGACAGAGATGTTCAAAATGAACAGGTATGGATAGTGAAAATGGGGAAAGATTATTTCCATTGGTCGGGAAAGAGAAGATAGAACATTTATTTTGTTTAGTGGCTGCTGGTATGGGCTACCAGAAAATTTAGTCAAAGCAGAATAGCTTTTGAAAAGATTGTGGATAAATATTTGGGGAAAAAATATTAATGCATACAGGGAAAAGGAAGAGAAATTGTACTAAATGGAGTACTCTTTCAGAGAACCAACAAGGCAGAATGCATGGAATACCCTCCGTTTGGTGTTGTAACATTCTATTTTAATGGTAGCCATCATATACGGCAAACGTAGTTACTCGGTGTGGTTTTCAGCAACAGGTGCTCTCTATTTCAGGCAGCTGCTTGTTGATACACAAATAACATTAGTCATGATACCTTGTATGGTACCATATGCAACACATGATAGAGATGTGCTAGTCAAACATTTGAGATTAGGCCAGTATGGCATTGCTTTTATACCACCCATGGAATTTATTCTTTTATCTTTGAATTGCACATGACACACAGCATCTCTGGCGAGGGTATAACTTGTGTCACTGTTTCTTTGGGACAGCACAAGGTGATATTGATGGACAGTACATGCTAAATCCATATACATATTTTTTAAAAACTGGACTATCATCTGTCAGTACAAATCGATAGCTTATTCTTATTGATATTCCTAAAATATTATGACGCAACTTGGTCAAACAGAAAATCCTTTAAATATGACCCAGTTGGTAAGGGTGAATTGACTAACCCTTAGCAAAAGGCTCCAATGTATAAACAAACCAATCTTATATTTATTATGTTTATTCCATGTTGAGATTACTTCTGCATTCACAAAGTACAATACATTTAATTAAATGACAAAGATGAAAAATTGTCATTTGCACAATAAGGCTGATCACCATCAAAAACTGAATCAACATATTGGTTATATAACTATAAAGACAAGGAATTTCATCTTTCTTTACAACAGAACAAGTTATGGAATTCAAGACTGGTATACTTAAATTGATGGGAGACAAAGAAAAGAATTTTTCCTTTCTTTAAATCTTGATATTCCTACACACTTATTTCCAAATCTCTTGCAATGTTGCTTTCTAGCTCATCACCAGATATTGTAAAGATTGAAGCCTGCTGCAAACTCTGTTCCCTAGCAAATGATTGCATCACTCTCCCTACAACAGTCTGAGATTAAGTCAGTCTGTTCTCAACCTGGGTGTCACATTTGACCTCGGGGTAAGTTTCCAATCTCACCTGTGCCATCACCAACATTGCCACTTTTCACCTTTTAACATCACCAGACTTCACTACTGTCTCGGCTCATCTGCTGCTGAAACCCATGATCGTGCCTTAGTGTGGTCTAGTGGTAACAATCTCAATACATCCCTGGTTATTTCCCACATTCTGTTCTCTGTAAACTTGAAATTATCCAAAACTCTGCTGTACATGTTTTACGTCATTATCAAGTCCCATTCCCTCAGACTTGCTGACATTGGTTGGTTGACTGGGAGTCAATCTATGCCTTGATATCAACATTCCCAAACTTGCCTTCAAAATTTCTCCACTGGCTTGCACTTTCCTATCTCAATCACCTCCTTCTTAATAACCAATCCCGACCCCGACCCTAGGTAGTTGGTGACATATTTTATAGTGCATCTATGAAGCACCTCAAGATGTTTTCATTAAGTCAAAGACACATTTTGTTAACAGCATTCCTTTTTCTCCGCATTCTTTCTTTCCTTGTGACTCCATTAAAGTTGGGAGCTCTCAATCTGCCACTCACTGACAATACTCTAATACGGCTAATTAAACTTGATTGAGTTATGATAAATCAAATCTATTCCAATTCTGCACTGATTCTCAGGAATTTTAAGTAGCGGAAACTGAGGCTTGGTCAATGTCAAGAAACCATATTTCAATACACCATTGCCCTGATTTCTAGTTAGAATGTCAAAACTGTAAAACACAAGAAAACAGTTTAATACAAAATATTAATAATACATACTGGGCATAGAATTCCAGGCAATCAGCTGGTTATTTCTCTCAATATACTCTCAAATATTCCTACAGTTGTTTTTGATTCAATTCAAAATTTAATTTTGACATCAATACCTTGGTTGCCCTTTCACCTAAGCCAGGTCACTTTTATCATTTTCAGTAAGATAAAAAGTAACAAGTCTGGAATGTATTCATTGGCATCCCAATGACAAGACCAAAGTTTTCAAATTCCAACTGTATTGTTCAGCCAACCTCCATTTGTTTAAGCTTTTGGAACATGAGAATCAAACTACACATACATCCAACACATATTCAACTGACGTATCCATATAACTATCACATAACTTTCATAGAAATTCACAGCAATTGATTCCAATTGTTGTCTTGGAACAGATGACCAAAAATGATGCAAAATAACCAGTTCTCCTGTCAAGTTAAATACCTTTTCTACTACTGTCCAAACTGGTCATTCCCATGAAATTATGTTAAAACAGTTTTCAAGCATTTCTGTCCTGTAGGAATATACTGTACTAGGATCTAGAAGATGTAACATACGTTGATTCTGAAAAATAAAATTTACGTGCCTCAGAAAACATTATTAGGCAAAGAAAGAGCTTGCAGATGAATGAACAGGAGGCAGTGTGACTGTAAATGAAGAATTTTCAAGTTGGCAGGCAGTAAATAGTGAAGTGAAAAATTATCATTTGCACATTAAGGCCGATCACCATCAAAAACTGAATCAATATATTAGTTACATAACTAATAAGACAAGGAATTCCATCTTTCTTTTCTCTAATAGTGGATTGCTGCAAAGATAGGTACTGGGACCTCAGTTACTTACAATCATCATTAGTGAATTAAATGAAGAGCCAGGGAGTAATGTACCTCAATTTGTTGTTGATATAGAGCGAGGTGAAAAATAAACTCTGGGAGGACACAGATTGCAAAGAGATAAGGACTAGGTTAAGTGAGTTGGGGACAAGGTGGCAGATGGACTATAATGTGGAAAAGTGTGAAGTTATTTGCTTTAGTCGTAAGAATGGAAAAGCAGAAATATTTCAAATTGTATGGTATTTGTAAATGGTCTTGGTCATACAGCCTTGAATGCATTCCAAGGAATACAGAAAGTTAGTGCAAGCAACTAGGAAGGCATATAGTATGTGGTCTCTTGTTGCAAGATTGGAGGACAGCAATAAATGTCTTGCTACGATTGTAATCCAAAGGACTTTAGTGAGACCGTATCTAGAAAACTGCATACAATTTCTTTTACCTCCATATTTCTGGAAGAATATTCTTGTGTGAGAACCAGTACAGTGAAGGTTCACTAAATTGATCCCTGGCATGAGTGAGTTAGCCAATGATAAGAGGTTGAGTAAAATGGATCCATATTCTCTTGTCTGTAAGAACGAGAAGTGATCTTATTGGAACATACAGGATTCTGAAGGGGCTCGACAGGGTAGACACTGGGTGACTGTTTCATCTGTACAAAGAATTAGTGCACAGTCTCAAGATAAAGGAGTAATAATTTAGGACTGACATTACTTAACTCTTACTCCTGTAAGAGTCCCTCGTTATTTTTTCTTTTATTTTTCTTTGGTGGAATTGAGAGTTGAGATTAGGATTAGTTGAACGGCTGTGTGCTTTTCCTAAATAAAAAGAGAACAGATGCAGATATTTACTGTTGATGCCCAGCCTGGAAGATAACTTAATTACTGAAAGTTCCTCATGGTAGACTGGTTAGTAAGGTTAGATCATATGGAATACAGGGAGAACTAGCCATTTGGATACAGAATTGGCTCAAAGGTAGAAGACAAAGGATAGTAGTGGAGCGTTGCTTGTCAGACTGGAGGCACGTGACCAGCAGTATGCCACAAGAATCGGTGTTGGGTCCACTGCTTTTCATCACTTATATGAATAATTTGAATGTAATATAGGAGGTATGGTTAGTAAGTTTGCAGGTGACACCAAAATTGGAGGTGTAGTGGACAGCGAAGGTTACCTCAGAGTACAACGGGGTAGAACTCAGAATTCATAGAACCCCTACAGTGTGGAAATAGGCCATTCAGCCCAACAAGTCAACACCGCCCCTCCAAAAAGCATCCCACCCAAACCCATCCCCCTACATTTTCCCTATAAGCCTACATTTCCCATTACTAATCCACCCAACCTACACACCCTGGACACGATGGACAATTTAACATGGCCAATCCACCTAACCTGCACATCTTTGGATTGTGGGAGGAAACCAGAACACTCGGTGGAAACCTACACAGACACTGGAGGATGTGCAAACTCCACACAGACAATCGCCCGAGGGTGGAATCAAACCGGGTCCCTGGTGTTGTGAGGCAGCACTGAGCCACCGTGCCACCCAGATGAGCCAATAGGCCGAGGAGTGGCAGACGGAATTTAATTTTGATAAATGTGAGGTGCTGCATTTTGGAAAGGCAAATCAGGGCAGGACTTATACACTTAATGGTAAGGTCCTGGGGAGTGTTGCTGAACAAAGAGACCTTGGGAGTGCAGGGTTATAGTTTCATGAAAGTGGAGTCACAGGTAGACAGGATAGTGAAGGCCTTTGGTATGCTTGCCTTTATTGGTCAATGCACTGAGTATAGGAATTGGGAGGTCACGTTGTGGCTATACAGGACATTGGTTAGGCCACTTATGGGATACTGTGATCAATTCTGGTCTCTCTGCTATAGAAAGGATGTAGTGAAACTTCAAAAGATGCAGTTAGGATTTACAAGGATGATGCCAGGGTTGGAGGGTCTGAGCTTTAGGGAGAAGCTGAATAGACTGGTGCTATTTTCTCTGGCGTGTCGGAGGCTGAGGGGTGACCTTATAAAGGATCATAAAATCATGAGGGTCACGGATAGGGTGAATAGATTCGGTCTTTTCCCTGCAGTGGGGAGACCAAAACTAGAGGGCTTTGGTTTAAGGTGAGAGGGGAAGGATTTAAAAGGCACCTAAGGGGCAACGTTTTCCACACAGAGGGTGGTGCATATATGGAATGAGCTGCCAGACGAAGTGGTGGAGACTAGATTTATTTAGGATATCTTGGTCTGTATGAACAAGTTGGAATGAAACGTCTGTTTCCATGCGGTACAGCTCTAGGAGTCTACGATATGAGGGATGCTGTGGGCAATTTAGTACCAAATGTACTGCTGTGCTCAAGACTGTCAGACAGTTGGATGCGGAGTCGGTTAATCAAGGGAGAAGTAATGCTAACCAGCCAAGCACAGAAAATATTAACTTTTTTTCAAAAAAAAGGAAAGGAGGAAGTAAACCTGTTCTGATTTGATTTGGAGGTAAAAGTGATTTTTGGAAACTTCAGGACTGGCTGCTGTTTTTTGCTGTCTCTAGGTCTCTGTCCAGTTAAGAACTATTGAATGTTCGGAGAAAAGAATTGCAGCCCGTAAGAAATAAGCGAATAATTCTTGAAGTCTACTGAAATTGTTTGCATTCAATGGGTGGCGTCAAAATTAGAAATACAGCCTGTGAACAACCTGTCATCCAAAGATTGCATGAAGGCTTGGTATCCATTGTTTGAAACTGTTTATTTGAATTGGCAAATTATAATTCTTTTATTTCTCTTTTCAATTTATCCTTTAACTGTGCCTGTGAGAGACTGGGGTTATGATCAATATTAATTAGATTATCTTGTTGTTCAGCTTTGTCAAAGTTAATAGTATTAACAATAAATTGTTACATTTTTGTTTATGACTTAAAACTTGTTGTCTTAGATCTGTTACTCCAAGAGTCTGGTTAGGAACAGCTGGGTAAATTTTGAGGGTCACTAAATAGTTAAATTTCACAATGTTGCAAATCTATTGACAGTAAAGTTGGTCTGGTTTGGCTTGCTATCTCTGGTTGTTAACACTAAGTAACTCAAAGGGTGATAAATCTTAGTGTCCTTACCTGTGGAAAGATATACCTGCCATACGGAGTGTGTAGTGAAGATTCACAAAACTAATTGCTGAGGTAGAGAGGTTCTTCTGTGAGGAAAGTGTAAATTTACTTAGCCTATATTCTTTGAAGCTCAGAACGAAAGATGATCTATCTATTCAAATATACAAACTTCTTGCAAGTATTGACTGGGTAGAAGCAGGAAGCCTGTTTCAACGGGGTCTATAGCCAAGACGGGCAGTAACAGAATAATGGGCACACCACTTAGCATTGAGATGAAAAATTTCTTCACTTAGAGAATGGTAAATCGTGGGAATTCTCTGTCCATGGAAGGCTACTGTAGCTTCATTGTTGAGCATGTTCAAGACTGATATTGATAGATTTCTCTCTATTAAAGACACCAAGGGATATAGGAATAGTGCAGGAACATGGCACTGAAGTGGCTAGTCAGCCAGGATCTTACCGAATTACTGTTTCTAATGTTCTTATCCATCTTTGGACTTCTGCATCCCAGAGGGCTGTGGATGCTCCATATATATAAAAACTCGGATGCAAAATTTCTGGTGTCTCTGGCTCAGGATTTGGAGAGTGGGCCAGAGAGGGGAGTTGAAGTCCCAATTAGCTGCATGCATATTAATAAGTGGAGAGGCTCAATCTTGGTCGACTTCTGTTCGTATTCCTTGTGTTCTTAGAGTCATTGTCATAGTCATAGAATGAATCATTATGGAAACAGACCCTTTGGTCCAACCAGGGCATGCCAAACATAATCCCAAACTAAACTAGTCCCACCTGGCTGCTCCTGGCCCATATCCCTCCAAACCTTTCTCATTCATGTACTTATCCAAGTGCCTTTTAAACATTGTAACTGTGCCCACATCCACCACTTCATCACGAGGCTCATTCCACATGCAAACCACCCTCTGTGTAAAGATTTGCCCCTCATGTCTATTTTAAATCTCTCCCCTCTCACCTTAAAAGTGTGCCCCCTTGTCTTGAAATCCCCCATCTTAGGGAAAAGACCCTATCTATAGCGTTCATGATTTTAGAAACCTCTATAAGGTGACCCTGCAACCTCCTAAGTTCCAGTGAGAAAAGTCTCAGCCTATCCAGCCTTTCCTTATAACTCAAACCTTCCATACCTGGCGACATCCTGGTGAATTTCTTCCAAACCCCCTCCAACTTAATTATATCCTTCCTGTAACAGGGCGACCAGAACTGGACACGATATTCCAGAACAAACCTCACCAATGTCCTGTAGAACCTCAACATGACTTCCCAAGCCCTTTACTCAAAGGACTGAGCAATGAAGGCAAGCATGCCAAACACCTTTTTAACCACCCTGTCTATATGTGACAAAAACTTCAAAGAATTATGTACCTGAACTATTAGGTCACTGTTCTACAACACTAACTCAGACCCTACCATTAATTGTATAAGTCCCACCCCTGTTTGTGGTACCCAAAATGCAATACCTCGCATTTTTTTTCTTTATTCATTAACAGGATGACGGTGTTGCTGGCTAGGCAGCATTTATTTCCCCATCCCTAATTGTCCAGAGAGCAGTTAAGAGTCAACCACATTGCTGTGGGTCTGGAGTCACATATAGGCCAGACCAGGTAAGGATGGCAGTTTCCTTCCCTAAAGGACATTAGTGAACCAGATGGGTTTTTCCAAAAATTGACAATGGATTCATGGTCATCTTTTGACTCTTAATTCCAGATATTTATTGAATTCAAGTTCCACCATCTGCCATGGCGGGATTCGAACATGGGTCCCCAGAACATTATCTGAGCCTCCGGAATAACAGTCCAGCGAAAATACCACTAAGGCCATCACCTCCCCTTTATCCACATTGAACTTCATCTGCCATTTTTCAGCCCATTGACCCATCTGATCAAGATCCTAACCTTAGAAAACCTTCTTCGCAGTCTACTACGCCACCAATTTTGGTATAGTCTGCAAACTTACTAACCCTGCCTTCTATATTCTTATCTGAACCATTTATATAAAGCCTTTACTTGTGCCATGCCTGTTCACCTACCACTGATTGCTGGTCTGTGGTGGCTCCCAGTCAAGCAAAATTTTGGATTTTAAAATTCTCATTCTTCTTTTCAAATCACTTCATGGTTTTGCTCACAACTATTTATGTAATCTCTTCATTCTCACAACCGTCCTCTTAATCTCATTCTGGCCTTTTGCAAATTCCTGATTTTAATTGCTCCACCACTGGTGAACTTCAGTTGCCAAAAGCTTAAGCTCCGACATTTTCTGCATAACCCTTGTCTCTTCTCTATCTCAATTTCCTCTTCTCAGACTGTCCGAAATCTATCGTAGCTAGTGATCTGATATAATATATCCTTATGTGGTTTGGTGTGATATTTCGTTTTACAACATTCTTGCGAAGCACCTTTCAGTTGTGCCTACAGATGTTAGCCAGCTTAGTCAACAGCGTTACACCTAAACCATTCTCAGTGACGGAAATGTCCATCCTCCACCCAGACTCCATTCTATGCCAAAGGTATCTTCAGTGCTTCCTCCAAGTGGTGTATAACATGGAGAAGTACTGAATCATCGATCAAGAGAGCACAGATGTTACCTTGCCCATGTTTGTATTGATGTTCTAGTATTTCGTGGGGTTTGAAGTTAATTTTCAGAACACCCCAGGCCACTCCATGCTGATGGTACACCACTTACCACCATCTCTGTCGAGTTGGTCATGCCGAGGCCTAGTGCTGAACTGTTCTACTGTAGCTTTTTGAAGAGAT
The DNA here is from genome assembly GCF_021869965.1 of Rhincodon typus. Lineage (NCBI taxonomy): Eukaryota > Metazoa > Chordata > Chondrichthyes > Orectolobiformes > Rhincodontidae > Rhincodon > Rhincodon typus. The sequence goes on along the minus strand of NC_063349.1, from coordinate 22,182,648 downwards.
TGCGCAATGCTTCAGATGGAACAGTGGTGAAAGAGCCAGGGCATAAAATTGTTCCCAGTGCTTCAGCATTTACCTTCACTAACCTTCCAAGACTTGACAGCAATGGCAGAAGGCCAAAGTTTGATTCTGTGTAGAACAAGCTGCCTCCAGAGGTGATATGTTGCAGCTTATTACTATTGCTGAATTGAGGTCAGAGACCCAATTTTGGGTTATCCACGAGCTCTGGCTTTCAGCACAGGCTTGAATAGCCACATTATGCCATAAGGATCTAGTTTTTCAAAACTGCTGCTCTGAAAATGGATTTGAGGTACAGCTTTTCATGGCTAATCACAGTCTTAACAACGACATGGTGAGCACTATTACACTTCATTTGCTTTCTTTAGTCATTATTGCTGTTATAAAAAAAAAAGGTGCTTTTTTTTTTTTTAAAATGCTTTTTATTTAACCTTCCTGTGTTTTTGCCATATTGCACACCATGACATTCTTGGCTCTGCAGCGTTTTTCTCTAACCCACTTCCCAAGTGCTTTTAAACACTTAATTCTTTTGCAACAGCTGCTTGTTGCTTAGACACCAAATTCATGGGATTTCCATTCATTTGTACAAAGGAATGCAAAATTATCATAATTCACACGAATGTTCTGGTAATTTAATTACTTATGTGGTCTGGGCAACAGACTCTACCAGTTTAAGAAGTGAAATTCAAGTGGTATAGCAAAGCCTTTGGTCAAGAGTACTTAAAAGCATTGAAGCTGGTTGAAATTATTTTTCTTTAACTTAGCACCTTTAGGTTTGACTGGGCCAAGATAACTATTTTCTCTCACTGTCATCTGTGCTCGCTTTTCTTTCTACTCTCGGTTCTTTGTCAAAGAGTGGGCCTGTTAGACTATTATGTGAAAGTTAATTTATGACAGTCAGCTGGGTGTGGCTACACCTGCCTAGTATCAGGCTAGGTCGTAGCCATTGAATCACTTGGAATGACTTCCCTTCTCACTCCCATATTACCCTCTAGTGTTTCTAGAAAATCTATCCTTCACTTTATTTTTCATCTATATGCTACCCCTCAGCGGAATAATCCAAAATCGTGTCAGTTTTCACCACGACCCGACCTCCCCACCTCCTCTCTTAATTCCTCCACTGTTGGGAAACCATCTGAGGATTTGCCCAACTTTCAGTCCTGGCTGAGCAGACATTTGCCCCCAGTCTGCTTACTTGTGACCACAACTTTGAACAGGCTTTTGGCCATTTACCGTAATGGCACCTTCTGTGCCTCAGTGTCTGACTATAAAAGCTCAAATAAAGTGCTTTAGGGCGTCTTATTATATTAAAGATGCTACAGAATCATAGAATCTCTACAGTGTGGAAGCAGACCATTCAGCCCATCAAGTCCACCCCAATCTTCCACCAGCATTCCACCCACCCCTCTCTACCCTATCCCTATAACCCTGAATTTCCCATGGCGCACCAACCTCGCCTGAACATCCCTGGACACTGTGGGCAATTTACCATGGCCACCTAACCTGCACTTCTTTGGAAAGTGGGAGGAAACCCACGCAGACATGGGAAGAATGTGCAAACTCCATACAGACAGTCGCCTGAGACTAGAATCAAACCCAAGTCCCTGGCGCAGTGGGGCAGCAGTGCTAACTATTGAGCCACCGTGCCACCCACTATAATTAGATATTTATAAATTGTTTTTTCTTTTGAGGATTTATTTCACAAACTCCACTTCAAATCTTACTCCACCAAATCAAGCAACAAATGAAGTGGTGAGGAGTGGACTGCCCTGCTGCTCTGACTAACAATAATTTGCCATCTTACTGTGTTATGGGATTCCAACCTGTATTACTTGCTCCAAAATTATCTGCACTGGAACCTCTTCACAAGGACCTAGAACCAAATCTAATTTGACTTGCAAAGTTATCCTTG
>NC_063349.1:22168077-22175721 GCF_021869965.1 Rhincodon typus | reverse complement strand
AGACCCTTCATCAGAAAAGGGTCTAGGCCCGAAACGTCAGCCTCTCTGCTCCTATGATGCTGCTTGGCCTGCTGTGTTCATCCAGCCCTGCACCTTGTTGTCTCGGATTCTCCAGCATCTGCAGTTCCTACTATCTCTGAACAAAATGAATGGCTTGGGTATTCACAAAATTTTGTCCTGTACAGGTTATCAATGAGTGGTCTGATAATTAAATAGCAGGGGAAGAATCAAGAGAAGTGGTGCTGAGTCAGAGCTTTCGGTCAGTGTACATCTGGAAATTGATGGTTTTTTTGGATGTTGCCGGGGGCAACGTGCTGATGAGAAAATCAGGAGCCAAAGATAAATGCCCCACAAGGCTCTAGAGTTACCGGTGTGGAACCAAGAAAAGAAGTCTTTGCTAGTGATTTTGTGGCTATGATTAGATAGATAAGATTGGAACTGGTGAATGCAATCTAACTGGATGATGGTGGCAAGGTGTTGCAGAAGGATGATAGGTCCAAGCATGTTAAAGGCTGCTGACAGGTCAAGGAGAATAAAGATCATTTTACTTTTGTTGGAAAGTTTGGTTTTGTGTAAATCTGATACTACCCCAAAAGATTAAAAACATAAAGTTAATAAGATTCATTGAATAAAATGATTACACATACAAGGAATAGAGCCTAGCTTAAAATCAAAGCAGCAGGTCCCCTCTTGGCTGAGTAAATTTAGTTTATTAATAAGCAAGACCAGAGGGCAACTGATGCCTAAAAATTAATATCCCAGCATGGACTGATAGTTGAGTGACAAAACCAAATTGCAAAGAGTAGAAAGTGTGGCTTTTTTTTCCCGCATGTAGAAATCATACCCTGGCATTTTGCCTATGATGTGGTAACAGAATTTAGGTGTCTCCTAAATGTAATTCCCTACTTTTGCCCCAGAGTGACATCATTTTGAGCCTTGAAAATTGTTGCAGTTCCTCAGTTGTAACTTTATCTGAATACCATAGCAGGTCTTACTGTCTTATAGATGTACAGCATGGAAACAGACCCTTCGGTCCAACTCGTCCACGCGAACCAGATTTCCTAAATAAATCTGGTCCCATTTGCTACCATTTGGCCCATATCACTCTCAACCCTTCCTATTCATATACCCATCCAGATGCCTTTCAAATGTTGTAATTGTACCAGCCTCCACCACTTCCTCTGGCAGCTCATTCCATACGCGCACCACCCTTTGCATGAAAAAGATGCCCCTTACATCCTTTTAAATCGTTCCCCTCTCATCTTAAACCTATGCCCTCTAGTTTTGAACTCCCCTATCCTGGGGAAAAGACCTTGTGTATTAACCCTATCCATGACCCTCATGATTTTATAAACCTCTATAAGGTCACACCTCAGCCTCGTACACTCCAGGGGAAAGAGCCCCAGTCTATTCAGACTCTTCTAACAGCCCAAAATCTCCAACCCTGGCAACATCTTTGTCAATCTTCTTTGAACCCTTTCAAGTTTCACAGCATTCTTCCTATAGCAGGGAGACGAGAATTGCATGCAGTATTCCAAAAGTGACCTAACCAATGTCCTGTACATCTGCAACATGACCTCCCAACTCCTATACTCAAAACAATGAGCAACAAAAGCAAGCATACCAAACACCTTCTTCACTATCCTGTCTACCTGCGATTCCACTTTCAAGTAACTATGAACCTACACTCCAAGGTCTCTTTGTTCAGCAACACTCCCCAGGACCTGACCATTAAGTGTATAAGTCCTGCCCTGAATTGCCTTTCCAAAAATGCAGCACCTCACATTTATCTAACAAACTCCATCTGCCACTATTTGGCCTATTTGATCAAGATTCCATTGTACCATGAGGTAACCTTCTTAGCTGTCCACTACACCTCCAATTTTGGTGTCATCTGTAAACTTACGAACCATACCTCCTATGTTCACATCCAAATCATTTCATATAAATTACGAAAAACAGTGGACCCAGCACTGATCCATGTGGCACACTGCTGGTCACAAGCCTCCATTTGAAAAACAACTCTTCAACACCACCCTCTGCCTTCTACCTTTGAGCCAATTCTGTATCCAAATGGCTCGTTCTCCCTGTATTCCATGTAACCTAATCTTGCTAACTAGTCTACCATCAGGAACCTTGTCAAATCCCTTACTGAAGTCCATATAGATCACGTCTGCTGCTCTGCCCTCATCAATGCTCCTCATTACTACTTCAAAAACCTCAGTTACGTTCGTGAGACATGATTTCCCACAGATAAAGCCATGTTGACTATCCCTAATCAGTCCTTACCTTTCCAAATACATGTAAATCCTGTCCCTCAGGATTCCCTCCAACAATTTTCCCACCATGAAGTCAGACTCACTGGTATATAGATCCCTGGCTTTTCCTTACCACCTTTCTTAAATAGTGGCACCATGTTACCCAACCTCCAGTTTTCCAGCACCTCATCTATGGCTACTGATGCTACAAATATCTCAACAATTGGATCTCACTACTCCACTTGCAGTTCGCAGACCACCACCATCCACCTCCCAACCTATTAAACTGTAGGAAGGCCTGGCCTAGTTTCTTCAGGCGCATCAAAATCCTGCAAATGCAGAGTACTTCAAGGAATTAGATTATTAGTTTACTTTTGGAGAGACAACTCAAGTTAGAAGTCCAGTCATGATACTTACTATATGGCTAGTACCATAAAAGAAAAATGCCCATGCAACCTGCAGGAGTAGTGGTAAAACCTTACTGATTAACTCAGGTTGTTCAGGGGGTGGAACCTGGGACTTGTGCCTCATCTGCTTGCTTGTGACTGCAATCCCACATTAATAATTGGTTTTCTGCGCCAAATGGCCATACAGCAGCTTAAGAGCACACAAATCAGCTACTCCATTGCCTTTGTGCAGCTGTGCAAAAGAATTGAAATTGCACACTTAAATGAGTCACCTACTCACACCATAATAAAATATGAAAGAATCCTACTAATGAAGTAGATTTTTGATTCTACAATACTGTGAAATGGGTGACAGCAAATTGGCAGCTCATCTATAACTTTTATTTGCAATAAAGTAAACAAAGAGTATAACACTTAATACCCTTAGGTAAGAATGGGCATTAAATACTGTGTTACCAATGATGCTCATCACAAGGTGAACTTTTTAAAACTCCTGTCTTGTCATCTGAGATACATAATACAGTAGACCATCCTGATGATATTAGTGTATATTCATGCAGCTTGTAAATGTTTAAGTTGAATAAGAAAGTGACTTGGGGGGCCATTTTATGTTAAAGCCCATATGCCTCTCTACCAGTTTAATGGCAGCACAAGAACATACGCTTTTGGAACCAAATAGCTCCACTTTTATGTTCAACTTTGAGTTACCTTTTCTTTCATAATTGTGTAATCTTAATAAATCATTACATTGCAACAGATGACTTGAAAAGATGGACTTGGCTTTTATCTTCTTTTCAGAATGAGAGCTGGGAGAAAGAGAGAGTACTTCTGCTGCTCTGAGAACAAGGATAGGGTTTCCCCTTTTCCTCACTTCCCACCCCACTAGTATCTGGATTCAAATGTCATCCTGCGTCATTTCCTCAAACAGAATGCCACCACCAAACACGTGAATGGACAAACACTCCCTCTTTCTGGCATGAATAGTGGACAAGTGTCATAATCTCAATGTATATCTTCAATGCAGAGTTTCCAAATGAGGTATCAGTGTAATACAACTTGTGGAGGAGTAGGAAAACATCCTGCACTTTACCACACATGTAACAATACCATAAGTTGCTGTCTGTTTTGCACAAAACCCCTGATAACTGCTTTTTTGTCATATTTCTCTTGGTGGTGTTATGATCCCAGCAGACATTTATGACTAAACAAGTCAGATCCCAGGCTAAAACCTGGCTTCATTGATGATATTTTGATTTGTCTTGGTTTTAAGCAGGTGATCTCTTGCTGTAAAATACGCATACAATTTCACAGATTTTGCTTTAATAATAAAACAAGTTCATTAAGAAGCAATTAAGATAAAATAGATTAAATCAACCGTTTACTTCAACAATTTAAAAGATTTTCAGACACGCAGTAAAAGTATAATTCCATTAATCCTGAAACACTCCTGGATAAATTGAAAAAATAAATGGCTTTTATAAAGTACCCAAAACACACCACTCAAACAACATTTACACCAGAGGCTCTGCATTTAACACCTTCGTAGGTTTAAGCCTCTTGTGACTTCAGTCTTTAGAGTGGAACTGCAGATAGCTTCCTCCTGAAACTTGTATACTTCTAAGCATAAATGTACTTAGTTTTAAATAACTTCTTCAGGATTTTACTCAAATATTTCTGGTCTGGGACTAAAACTTTTAAGAGTTCTAAACTTCACTCTAAGGTTATTTCACTATGCATCCTTTCCTTTTCAGAAGGACAGTTCAACACAGCCACCTTTAACCAAAGACTCCAAATGACTGCATAAAACTCAAGGGCAAGTGAGACCAAAATACTCCCTTTCTAGGCTATGGGTATTTCCCTTAAGTTCAAAAAAGCCAGTTTCAGAAGGCTCTAACAAAGCTTGACACCCCATTATTTACTTTTCTGGTTCACAAAACAATCAAGATAAACAGAAAAAGTCCTTTGGTGGTGCACAAAATCCCATTCACTAAAGCTAGGCCTCAAAACTGTTTTAAAAAAAAGAGACCACCATGGCTAGAAATACTTAAGCTAATTATTAACTTCAGATAAAAATTTCACAGGTTACTAACTCAAAGCTTAAAAACCCAAACAGCAAATAAATAATATTAAAAATATATAAATAAAATCAGTTCTCTCCCCAAGGGCATTGTGGATCTGCCAAACGCAAGTGTTGTCAATGATGTTGGCTCAGGACTGATGGACTCTCCTTAAGCTATATCTTCCCTTTTTTTCCTATCCTTCGAACTATTCAAAATGGCGTCATATTGTGGCAACAGTGGAAAAGCCTTTCACTGTATTTTACCGTTTTTCTCACTTGAATCTTTTCAATCTGTACTCAAAGTTGTTTTTCCTGAAAAAAAAATGCTTTTCCCCCCTCCCCCACATCCAAGCCATATGCCATCTAAAGCTCAGCATTTTGACAGTCCTGTTCCAAGCCTGTGGTTATAGCTTAATTACTCTTGTGCCAACTCTCCCTTCCTTCCTCAAGGAAGTACTTCTGTTTGGTAACTACAACAGCACTGTAATACTAAAGCAAAATACTGTGGATATTGAAAACTGTAAATTAGAAAATACTAAAAGTGTACGGTAGTATTGTGAAGAGATTACACCAAGATTCAAAATAAAACCTGTATTTCCTCCAAGCCTGATTGATGGCATCAAATATACCAGGAAAATTTGCTTAATGTTCACAACTTGCTGAATAAAATGCAGTAATGTAACATTATCTTTCTGCATGCGCAACGGTTACAGGTTAATTATTTAGTTATACCTTTAAATCGTACTTTTAACATTCAGCATGAGAAAGATCTCAGTGTTTTCTGCACAGAAGCAGCATTTCACACCCACTTCCCAAAAACCTAATTTGAAGAAGAAAAGATCTCGCTTTAAAGCTCCTCCTGGTTTCAAGTCCAGGGACTGCCCTCAAAAACTAACTGATCACATTTTCAAAAAAATTAAAACAGCTAAGAATTCTTTTTGTTCAACAAATATTCCTTAAAGTCTTATTCTCTTCAGTAATTAAGAAAGGTACCCAGCTCAGGCATATTCGGATCTAGCCAAACGTATTCAGCTGTGACTCTCTTCCCCTATGTAATACAAGTCTCGAAACCATATTAGCAACTTCCACTGGTTAATGGTCAAGTAACACTCATCTGACCTAAACTGTAATGTAGTGAATCTGTGATTTACACTTGCAAGTTGGAATTAGATTATCAGGCTAAATTAAGAATGTTCAATGAAATATATTGAAACATCCTAGTTGATACAAGTGCATGTTTACATCAATCTTGCATTCACAGACATAAATACTACTTCACTTCACCCCAAATCCCAGTCCAGCCATTTCTTCTCTAACGAGGATACTAGTTCAATGGCATATGGTTAAATGCCTACACTATCCTGTTCGAGTAAGCTATTAATTGTGTTTGTTCAGGTTTAGACAGTGTTTGCAGATATTTAATATGCAGTCAAACATAACCTACACAGAATGTCAACACATTCCATCAGAAAACAGTGAATTGGGTAATGAGCCATGACTGCCTATTCCCTTCCCTATGCAGGGGCTGAAACAGAATAGATAATTAGGTCTCTTTGAACTTTGTAGAGTTTTTATTTTAATACTGAAAAGGCACTTTTTCAATCTACTCTAGTTATATCCAAACGTTTAGAGATACCGATGACCAAGTATCCACTAAAGACTATTACTACAAACAAAAAAGAAAGCCAAACACTTAAATTTTCAGATTTTACAGCATTTCCTATTCTCTATAGGGCTTATTATTGCAAGAAACAAACTACTTTAAGATCACCATTAAATACAGCATTTCAATTAAAAAATACAGCCGATATCTAGCAACATATCCACATAGAAATTACAAAGCAGCTGATACATATAGCATTAAGTGAATTATAAAAGGATGAATTTCAACATAGCAAAAGGCACTGTTGCGACGTCTCTAAAGTTAAACTAAAATACCGGATGTGACCGGTATCAAACTTCCTTCTTAACCACAAAATAACTAAAACAAGAATTCCACCTAGTCACAATGTTTACACACGTTGAATGCCAGAGCAAAAACAGAGATCCCGCATTGTTCAGTTCTGTTTATTACGATAAATCGAACAAGGTTTTCCTTCAATTCAACAACATTCATCCACCAGCCCACCTCCCCGCCAACCCCATACGTCCATAATTCACAACAGCTGTCACAGCAGAGACGACGCCAAACTGACCCACTTTTTCACATATTGGATATAATCCTCTGTCAAAGTAGCCAGTGGTCAAGCGATTGCTTCTCGTTTCAATTAACTGCACCGAGTGCCACAATCCGAGAGCAAGAGGCAGCCCCGGTCAGGCGTCAGGCCCCAGGCCTCGGGCTCCGGACCAGCCTCACTGTGTGCGACGTGTCACTCCAGAGCAGGTCCGAGGCGGCACAGACAGCGCACGGAGACCATCTACACCCACTACCCGACCCCCACCCCGGGACACAGCCCAACCTCAACTTCCCGTCAACAACACCTCACACAGCCGCCGGGCAAGGCGATCGCTGTCGGACACTCACCTTGTTGGTGGGGATGGATCGCAGACGCTTGAAGATGGAGTTGATCTCCTGCTTCCCCACTTCAGACATCTTCGACTCGGAACAGGCAGTGGCAGCAGCTCGAGCCGACAGCACTTCCGGAGCAAAGGGTGAAACTGGGTGGAGCGAGAGCTCAACCACATCCAGAGAGAGAGAGACAGGTACTAGATAATAAATACTGCACTGAGAGAGACAGGTACTAGAGTAATAAATACTGCACCGAGAAAGAGAGACAGGTACTATATAATATAAAAATTGTGCCAAGAGAGTGACAGGTACTAGAGTAATAAATACTGCACCGAGAGAGAGAGACAAGTACTATAGTAATAAGTACTGCACCGAGAGAGAGAGACAGGTACTAGAGTAATAAATACTGCA
>NC_063349.1:22138659-22168067 GCF_021869965.1 Rhincodon typus | reverse complement strand
CTGCACAGAGAGAGAGAGGCAGGTACTACAGTAATAAATACTGCACCAAGAGAGACAGGTACTACAGTAATAAATACTGCAATAAGAGAGACAGGTATTACTGTAATAAGTACTGCACCGAGAGAGATAGGTAGTACAGTAATAAATACTGCACACAGAGAGAGACAGGTACTACAGTAATAAATACTGTACTGAGAGAGAGAGAAATAGGCACTATGGGTAATAAATACTGCACCACGAGAGACTGGCAGTATGGGTAATAAATACTGCGCAGAGAGAGAGACACGCGCTACAGGTAATAAATACTGTATTGGACAGAGAGAGACAGGCACTACAGGTAATAAATACTGCACTGCACCAAGAGAGACAGGCACTACAGGTAATAAATACTGCACTGAGAAAGCCCGGAACTACAGATAATATGTACTGCACTGTGAGAGACTGGCTCTACGGGACATAAATACTGCGCCACGAGAGACAGACACTACAGGTAATAATATGCATCACCCCAAGAGAGACAGGTTCTACAGGTAATAAATACTGTACAGAGAGAGACTGGCACTACAGGTAATAAATACTGCACCGCAAGAAACAGGCACTACAGTTAATAAATACTGCACTGTGAGAGATTGGCACTACGGGTAATAAATACTGCACCATGAGAGACTGGCACTACATGTCATAAATACTGCACCGCGACAGACGCACACTACAGGTAATAATACTGCATCACACCAAGAGAGACAGGCGCTATGAGTAATAAATACTGTACCGAGAGAGACTGGCACTACAGGTAATAAATCCTGCACCGCACTGAGAGAGACAGGCACTACAGGAAATAAATACTGCACAGAGAGAGAGACAGGCACCATGAGTAACAAATGCTGCACCGAGAGAGACTGGTACTACAGTTAATAAATCCTGCACTGCACCGAGAGAGACAGACACTACAGGTAATAAATCGTGCATGAAGACAGACAGGTTATACAGGTAATAAATACTGCACCGCAAGAAACAGGCACTACGGTTAATAAATACTGCACTGTGAGAGACTGGCACTACGGGTAATAAATACTGCACCACGAGAGACTGGTACTATGTGTCATAAATACTGCACCGCGACAGACGGGCACTACAGGTAATAATACTGCATCACACCGAGACAGATAGGTACTATAGGTAATAAATACCTTACTGAGAGAGACTGGCACTACAGGTAATAAATCCTGCACCGCACCGAGAGAGACAAGCACGACAGATAATAAATCCTGCTCCAAGACAGACCGGTACTACAGGTAATAAATGCTGCACTGAGAGAGACAGGCGCCACAAGCAATAAAGGCTGCACTGTGCCGAGAGAGAGGCAGGAGCCATAGCAATAAATGCTGCACCGTGCGGAAAGAGAGTGACAGGTGCCACAGGCTATAGATGTTGGACTGCACAGAGAGAGAGAGAGGTGTACCTGAAATAATAAATACTGCACCATACTGAGGGACAGGTATTAAAGATAATAAGTACTGCACCACACTGTGAGAGAGGTGCTAAAGATAGTAAATACTGCACCACACCGAGACAGAGAGAAAGATAGGTACTAAAAATAATAAATTCCAGAACCACACCAAGCGAGAAAGAGAGGCAGGTACTAAAAATTTTAAACACTGCCCCACACTGTGAGAGTGAGAGAGTGAGCAAGACAGGTACTAAATAAAATCAATGCTGTAACAGACTGAGAGAGACAGAATTCCAAAAAATAATAAGCACTGCACCACACTGAGACACGGGGACAGGTACTAAAAATAATAAATAACATGGCACACCATAAGTGAGAGATGGGTACTAAAAATAATAAATAATGGACACACTTACTAAATACAGAACTATGAAGGTACCTATCACTGAAAATAATAAATGCTAAACACTACCAATTGCCACACACCAAAATTAATAATAGTTGCATTGATTGCTGTATGGACTAAAAGGTAATGAATACTGATCAAAACACTGAGTAATAGGCACAAAAATAATATATGCAAAATAACACAGTGGGTGGACTGTCTCCAGGTCCTGAACAATGTGAGCTATGGCAAGAAATCTGGTATAATCAGGTGTGAATTTGAGCAATGATTTTCTCAACATCAGAATCAAGAAATTGCATTTTCCAGCGAGGTTCTGGATGTCAGGATGTGATTCTCACTAGTGAGAATGCCTATAAACAAGTATTATCACTCTTATTACCTTCATCGTTATTTCATATTTCCTCATTAATACTCCACTGTCCAGTTTTGACACCTGAATACTAAATGCCATGAATTCCTGATGAAAATTGAAGTGGTTTGCTTGTTCCACCAATTTCATTTTGAACACCAAGCACAAATATCTCAGAGCACATTCCATGAGCAATTGTTATTGGGAATTCAGCCCTGCTATTCCCATAATTGTCTCAAACGTTAAAGATTTTAAAATGTATATGGAATTTCCCAATTTACTTGACTTTCAATCCAGGGTGACATAAAGCATGGAGCAGGTTTCTGTACTTAACAAGAATTATTATTTATTACAAATAAATAGACTCTAGTTGCAGACAAACAATTAAGAAACGTTGGCATAAAAATCTCATAAGTAAAAATTTAGCACCCTTAAAAATTATCTTAGAAAGTCTAGGAAGGCAGTTCAGTGGTGCCTGTGCATGGCGTTTGCTGAGATGTTTCCTGTGCTGATCAGTACAGTGATTCTCAATCTTCCTCCTTTACATGCTTTCACTTGATTGCAGGAGACATGTGGTGACTGATTCAGACTTATAACGATCATTGACTCATGATTTAAAAATCACAGCTTAAAACAACTATTGAAGGAAAAATAAACTGACTTTATTCAAACATAAAGTGTTTTTTCTACAATGAACAAAGACAGCTCCTGAACTTGCAGAGATTTAATGGTTTCTCACATTCATATTCACAACTCCAAATTGTTCAGCTGCCTGGGAGCTAATCATATAGTTTTTGGCAGGCAGAAGGCTTTTTTCAATACTCAGCCATGGACCACATATTCAAATCAGTTATCTGTTGCCAGGTGAATCTCCATTTGTACACAATCCTTGGTTCCAGCTCATCTGTAAACCTACCACGATTTCTTGAAATAGCAATTATAATGAGTGTCAAGTAACTTGCTCTTAAAATGTTCTGTAATCCTTCACAATCCTTGGATTTCAAAACAGTCCATTTTCCAATTCAGTGCATAATCAAAAATACAGAAAAAAAGTCTTTACACAATGGCCACTGTTACAAAGCAGAGATGACGTTGACACCTCTCTGATAATTAAAACCAAAACACCCAGAGAAGCTTGCCTCGACTTGTAATCTGTCAAAGAAAATGTGAAAAGTGGTATAACCTGCCTCTCATCTCCCAATCTGTAAAAAGGAGAGGTGAAATAAAATGAACTCCTGACAGTCACTCTACAATCAACAAGTAATAATTTATTTATTAACAGAACTACTAACAAACTGAACAATTCCCCCTTAACTAGTAACTTTCCCAAACAAAAAGGCTAATGGTATGCTGTTCCAATAGATAGAAGCCCCACTTATATAAAGCAAATTAATAAAAAAGATTTAAAACTTAATCTGTTGAAAATACAGTCAGGATAAATCTTCCAGAATGTTCTTTGCCTCCTCTGATGTACTCCAGTGAGGAATGCTTTCCTCTATTGAATTCTTGTGTCAGGAATATTAACTAAGAGTGTCATTTATTTAGATGGTGCTGACTCTGAGAGCTTAGCGATTTCTGTGAGAGTCAGTATGTTTCTCTTCAGATGGCAGTTTGCTCTCACACTGATTTTCAAATGGCCTCTTCTTTTATACCTTGGCTGTTTCCTTTTCTTTACTTCTAACTCCAGTCATCTAATTTTCAATGTAAATTTTTCTAACTCCACTGCATTTTACTGTTTTTCTGATATACCTAAATGCTTGACTAACTCCTTTACAATTTCAGCTTTCCACTTCTCCCTAGTTAAACCCAAGTCTAGCCTGTTTGCTAAGTCTAAACGTATATCCTTCCACTGTCTTTCTAAAATTTCTTGGAAATTTGGGATGTATCTATGACCCCCAGAACCTCTTTAGCAATATTATGAGCCATTTCACCACTTTTGATTTAACCAACAACAAGCAACCAACATTAAACAAGTTTTCCACTTCTCACGTAAATCTAATTTAAAGACACTAATCCCCAAGTCTGCTGAGACCTTTTGTACCCCAGATCTATTCAAATCCTGCACATGGACATGTCAGATCCCAGACTCAAGCCTCCAATCTCTTATGAAGCAGAGATGAGTTCGACACCTCTCTGATTATTAAAACTGAAACACCCAGAGAAACTTGCCTCACCTCGTAATCAGGTAAAGGAAATGTGAAAAGTAGTATAACCTGCCTCTCATCTCCCAATCTGTTATAAAGGGGAGCTGAAATAAAATGAACTCCTGACGGTCACGCTACAATCAACAAGTAACAATTTATTTATTAACAGAACTACTAACACACTGAACAATTTCCCCTTAACTACTAACTATTCCCAAATAAAACAAAATTCTAATGGTATGCTGTTCCAATAGATCCAAACCCCACTTATGTAAAGCAAATTAATAAGAAAAATTAAAACTTAATCTGTTGAAATTGGTCAGGATAAGTCTTCCTGAATGTTCTTTGCCTCCTCTGCAGTCCTTCAGTGAGGAACGCCTTCCTCTGCTGAATTCTTGTGTCAGGAATATTATCTAAGGGTGCCTCAGTACCTTTATTTAGATGATACTTATTCCAAGATCATCGAGATTTCTGCGAAATCCAGTAAGTTTCTTTTCAGATGGCAATTTGCTCTCACACCGATTTTCAAATCGCCTCTTCTTTTATACCTTGATGACCTATGAGTTTCTTACACTAGGATTAGTCCTAGGTTGTCAAAACCATCAGATTTAAACTTAATTGTTTTTCACTCTCTAAGTGTCTGGTTTAAATTAGTTGGCTGATATGCAAACTGGTCGCTTTGCTAACAAAACAAACTGCATTTTTTTTTATTTCTAACCATATAGCCTTTGATACAAATGTTTCAATTTGAGAACTCTCTGTGCATCTGCCGACATTTTTTTAAAATCCCCAAGTCTACAAAAGAACATCATCTTTTAAAGGATCATGCACTGTTCCCCTATCATTTTACAAACAAATTCTAACGTCCGGCCTTCCAGCCCGCAAGTACTTTAACCAGCTTCGCCACACTACACACAGCCCACATCCAAGGATGCTGGCATCTGACCTTTGAAAGCCCCTCTGCACTATCCTGGCATTTCTCCAAATCCCTCCCAGTACACCTCTGCACTGTGCTGCTGCAAGAATATTTTGCCTGCAGGAACAGGCATGCAGCTCATGGATTGGACCAGGCTGAATTTCACAGTTGCTTACATTTTTAGAGCTTGCTGATTTAATGCTCACAGAATCCCTGGCTTGTTTTGTCTTTTAATGTGTTGTCCCATCAGCTAACAGGTTCACAGTAGTTCTATCATAACTTCCTTGTAGTGCAGATGCTAAGCCAGGAAGCTTGTCATGGTTGTGAGCAGTGATTAGTCAAGGGGATGGAAAAGTTCCTGTATGGGCACCATGTCAATGTTGCATCTACACCATGTGCTAGCCGTGTACACAATGTATGTGCTTCAAGCAAATGGCCATGTCTCTGAGTCCAATGGGAACAATCCTCAGTGAAGTCAAGAAGACATCCTTCAATCAAGGGTTCTCGCCCCAGTAAATCAAAGGCAGTCTCCAATATCATTCCCTGGGCATGGACATGATCATTCAACCACTCTGTCCACAGGGTCAGGATCCTCTCCTCATAATGAGTTTTGAACTAATAATAGGCACTCCACGACCAGTCTAGGTTCTTTTTTGCACAATTGTGGGCCATTTTCTCCTGGAGTAAAAGAAAGGGAGGGATTGGGTGAGATGCAAGTGGGTGGTATAGCTGTTACTGCTAATGTAGGCAGGGGAAAGTTGTTGGGATATCAGAGTGAGTATGTAGGCAGCACAGAGGCCATGCTGGGTTGGTGGTGTGGAAGTAATTGGTGGGTAAGAGTGAGTGAGGGTAGATGGTACCTAAGTATAGTAGGAAGAGTGGTAAAGCATGAGTATTGGAGAGAGGTAAGTGCAATAGCAGAGATGGAGTGAGTAGAGAGCAGAGAAGATAGTGGCACTCTACCCTGGCAGACCTGAGAATATCATTGACCTTGTTCCCATACCGCTGGACATTCCTCCAGATGGCTGAGTCCACAGTGTTCTTGGTGGCAATGTCAGACTAGGCTGGCAGGACTCCTTGATGGTCCTATAGGAAAACGATATCCCTCTTTTACACCACCCCATCCGCCAGGACCTCCTGTTACCTGTCCACCAAGCAGGAATATAATTTCCACATATCTACCATGTCTAGGATAAACACCAGAACTGTGCAGGGCAGCTCTGAATTAACAATGATTGACCGGGTACGCATCAGTCTATGTAAGATAGCACCAGTGACACTGGATACTCCGGCAGTGGCACGTGGGAAATTTGGGCTAGCATCAGTCAACAGTGTTGCTATAGCTCCATGGCAGGTTCTTCTTCATCATCATATCATAGAACCCCAGAGGGTGGAAACGGGTCATTCAGCCCAACACGTCCACGCTGACCCTCCGAAGAGCATCCCACCCAGACCCATCCACCTAAACCTGCATTTCCCATGGCTAATGCACCTAACCTACACATCCCTGAACACTATGGGTAATTTAGCGTGGCCAATCCACCTAACTTGCACAACTTCGAAGGCCCGGAGCACCCAGAAGAAACCCATGCAGACAAGGGGAGAATGTGCAAACTCCACACAGACAGTAGATTGAGGCCGGAATTGAAGCCCGCTCCCTGGCGCTGTGAGGCAGCAGTGCTAACCACTGAGTCAATATGCCGCTCCCTCTTAATGAGGTGTGCTTGGGACTGTAGCATGAGAATACTAATAAGGCTTTGTGGAGAGAAATCCTCCATGCAACTCAACAAAAATGACACGTTGCCGTGATAAAAAAAAGATTCAGCCTGGTTTTCCCTAAAAATTACAAATACTTGTTTAATCATTGATCAATAACAACTAAAAATAGCACAAAGTCCAGTTTGACAGAGAATTGCCTCAAGAGTATTTAACTTAGATAATTCAGTGCAGTGAGTTAAGAGCTGTTGCGCTGGGCTTTTAGAGGAACAGGGAGTATTCCAAGAGAGGGAGTTGGAGATCTGAGAACTGAAGTCCAGAGGCATTACTTACATAAGCAGATAGGCTTTTGTTGAGATTTTAAAATATTTTCCTCTCATAACTGGAGTTGTAGTTTAAACTAGGACCAGTAATGTAGGTATCATATTAAAATAATTGCATAAGCAGTTAAACTGCTTGATGAAGTTTAATTTAGATACACGTGTGGTGCTGCATTTTGGAAAGGCAAATCAGGACAGGACTTATACAGTTAATGGCAAGGTAGAGAGAATTGCTGAACAAAGAGACCTTGGAGTGCAGGTTCATAGTTCCTTGAAAGTGGAGTCACAGGGAGATAGGGTAATGGAGAAGGCAGTTGGTATGCTTGCCTTTATTGGTCAGTGCATTGAGTACAGGAGTTGGGAGGTCATGTTGCAGATGTACAGGACATTGGTTAGGCCACTTTTGGAATACTGTGTGCAGTTCTGGTCTCTCCGCTATAGAAAGGATGTTGTGAAACTTGAAAGTGTTCAGAAAAGATTTACAAGTATGTTGCCAGGGTTGGAGCCTTTGAGGTATTGGGAGAGGCTGAATAGGCTGGGCTACAAATCCTGGAGCGTCAGAGCCTGATGGGTGACTTTATAGAGGTTTATTAAATCATGAGGGGCATGGATAGGGTGAATTGACAAGGTCTTTTCCCTGGTTGGAGGATTCCAAAACTAGAGGGCATAGGTTTAAGATGAGGGGGGGCAACTTTTTCACGCAGAAGGTGGTGCATGCATGGAATGAGCTTTCAGAGGAAGTGGTGGAGGCTGGTAAAATAACAACATTTAGAAAACATCTGGATGGGTATATGAATAGGAAGGTTTCGAGGGATATGAGCCAAATGCTGGTAAAGAGATTAATTTTGGATATCCGGTTAGCAAGGACAAGCTAGACCAAAGGGCTTGTTTTCATGCTGTACATCTCTATGACTCTATGTGAATAAAGGCTTTAATTAACTCAATAAAATATAATTCATCTAAATTATGATAGAGCAACTTATTTGTATGGATTGCAGAACTGAGCTGTGGATAGTGAGACTGTCTGAACTAACACATTTGCAAGAGATGCTTCCACTTCAAATCTTTCTGGTTAGAGTGTGAGTTAAGGAGACTTCAATGCACAAATAAAGGGGAGGAAATTCTGGACAGTGTTATCATGAGGAAAATAAAGGTTCACGAAAGGGAGAGTGTGACAAAAGGACACAGTAACTGGTGATGAGAAGTTATATAATGCAGATATTGGTACTGTCCAACAGTATGATGTACCTGCTAAGGAGAAAGACTGAAGGAAGGACTGCCACAATGCAGACCAAAGCAGCATGGCTCAGGATGTTGGTGGATATAGCAGAACAAAAGAGAAATATGTAGCGATAGCAGTTTCTATAATTAGCTCCTCTGCAGCCAAGAATGAGAATTCTGAAGGTTCTGTCACCAGAACAAGGAATATTTCATGATGGCTGAGGAGGAAGGGAAAAGGGTAATCCAATTCGAGTGTCCATTTTGAAACAAAGTGGATTGGTAGGAACAGGAAGAATGTTCTGCTGAAAAAGCATCAGGCATTAAGCTGTAAATAGAAAAAAAAAACACAGGACCACAAGACTAATAATCTCTAGATTTTTGCCCATGCCAAATGCAAATTACAAAGGAGCAATCACAGCCACAGAATTACCAAAGAGGCCTTTGCATAGTATTACGAAGTTGTGTAGAGTAATTGTGAATTGGAAAGCAGGAAGCTAGAATTTGTTTGTAAAAAAAATGATAAGAGAGAAGAGTGCGTGGTTCCTTTAAGAGGTAAAGTGCTTTTCTAAGCTTAGAGATTTTTACAGAAAAAACATGTGTCTGTATGCAGCTGAAGATGTACAGTTCTGAAATTGAAACATGTATCAATTAGCTGTTTGATTGGAAACCTTAGTCTTGTTTTGATGTTTTGGTAACTAGCTGGAATCAACCAAATAATTTAAACCAAGCACTTAGCAATTGAAAACCAATTGAATTTAAATCTGATGGTTTTGACAACCTTGGACCAATGCTATTATAAGAAAATTGATATGTCATCCAAGGTATATAAGGAGAGGGTTTTTGAAAATCAGTGTGAAAGCAAACTACCATCTGAGAAATAAACATATGGCTCTCACAAAAAATCGCTAAGCTCTCTAAGAAAGCACCATCTATCAAATAAAAGGTACTATGTTACTTCTAGCTAAGAGTCCTCACAGAAGACTTCATAGAGAAAACATCCCTGAGAGCTGGATCAGCAGAAGAAAGGTGTTTATGACTTGAGAACAGCAGAAGAAAGGTGTGTAGACTTTGAGATACCAAGTTTTAATTTATTTTCTTATTACTTTGGTTTCTATAAGCAGGACTTATGTTTATTGGAACAGCGTACCAGTAGAATTTTGTTCAATTAGGGAATAGTCAGGAGTTAGGGGGGAATTGTTCAGTTTGTTAGTAATTCTATTAATTTGTTCACTGTTTGGGTTAAATAAATAAATTGTTATTTGTTACTTATAAAGCAAATGTCAGGAATTTTCTTTCATTTAACCTCCTCTTCTCTGTAACAGCTTGGGGGCTCAAGTCTGGGATCTGGCTGGTTCATCTACTGGATCTGAACAGATTTGGACAGATCTGAACAGACTTGGGGATTCGTGTCCTAGATCTTTAAATAAAAGTTGGGTGAGAAAATTCTGTTTAATTTCAGTTACTTGTTGTTGGTTAAATCTAAAGTGAGGGAAATGGCTCTTAACATTGGTAAAGAGGTTCTGGAATTTGAAGATGCTTCCCAAATTTGCCAAGAAAGTTTAGAAAAACAGAGGAAGGAATACTTTTAGACTTAGCAAACAGTCTAGATTTGGGTTTAATTAGGGACCAGAGGAAAGCTGAAACTGTAAAGGAGTTTGTCAAGCATTTAGGTATATCAGAGTAACAGGAAAGTGCAGGGGAGCTAAAAAAATTAAATTGCAAATAAAACAACTGGAGTTAGAGAATGAAAGGGAATTCAAACAGTTTGAATTACGGCTACAAGCCGAGGAAAAATAAAAACAGAGAGAGAAGAGAGGGGAAAAGAAAGAGAGAAAGAGAGGGAAAAAGAGAGAGAAGAAAGGGAGAAAATGTTCGTGTTGGAAGAGATGAAGTTGGAACTAGAAGCATAAAGACTTCAAATGGCAGAAAGAAAAGTACAAGATAGAAGTGATGATACACAAACTTATCATAGCCAACAGCCTGGTAGGGATATGTACAAATATGTCCAAACATTACCAAACTTCAATGAAGAAGATGAAGGAGCCTTCTTTATTTCCTTTGAGAAATTGGATAGGCAGAGTAGTGTTAATTCAAGTTGGTAGGCAGAGCTAGTCAGGTGTTTGCAGTGCTGTCAGGGGAGGTGTCAGGACATTGTGAAGACTTATGTCAAGTTTGAAAGAACTAAACATAGCAACTTCAATAGATGGGCGAGAGCATTAAAGATAGAAAAGACATATGAGGATCTTCGAGAGATTATTCTGGTAGAGGAATTCAAAAACTTACTTCCAGACATGATAAGAAGTCACATTGAGGAGCACAAAGCTCAAACAGTGAGAAGAGCTGCTGAGATGGTGGATGAATATGCATTAGTGCATAAATTGAAATTTAGCTTCCGACAGCAATTTCATTCCGTGAGGGATAGAAATCAGAGAAAAAGGGAGACACTTCAATGAAAAACAAAAAGTCGATCACACTGGGAACAGTTTACCACAGGTGAAAAAAGAAACCCAAGAGGATGAAAAGGAGGTGAAAGGCCTCAGGTGTTTTCACTGTGACAGAGTGGGGCAGAAAGTCACAGTGTCGGTGGTTTAAGAAAGGCAGTAGGAGAAAGAATGTGGTAAAAGAGGCTAAACCAGTGGGATTATTTAAGGTGGTGAAGGAAATCCCAAAAGGAGTCGAGGAGCTGCAGGAGAGCATACAGCCTAGACTTGGGCTGGATAGTGAGATGGCGAATGATCTCTACAAAAACTTCACCTTCGTGGGTAAGATTTATTCAGGAAGAACTGAGGGAGAAGGTAAAGAAGTTAAAATATTGATAGATACGGGAGCTAACCAGCCTCTAATGGTAAGAGATGAAAGTATTTGCACTCCTTCCAAAATGTTACCTGAGAGTGAGGAACTGTGGAATAGATGGACAGAGTTCCCCATGTCGGATCAGGTTGGAAAATCCAATCAAGACTGGGAAAGTGACAGTGGGAGTGATTGAAAGATTGTCTATTCCAGGAATACAGTTTGTTCTTGGAAATGATGTAGCAGGATCAAAGGTGGGAGTGACACCCCTTGTATTGGCGAAGCTGAAGGAAAACCAGGGAACTGAGGAGTTAAGAGAAAAATACCTTCAATTTTTCTGGACTGTGTGGTAACAAGATTCCATAGTCATAAGTTACAGCAAGAAGGAAAAACTAAAGAGAGAGGCGAAGGAGTTAAGGTCCAGTTTGCTGACATCCTGTTTGATGAAATGGTAAAGGAGAAACCTGAACAGGCAGAGGATCAGGCAGAGGTGTTTAGGTCTGAAAGATTAATGGAGTTACAAATAAAAGATGAGACAATAAAACTTTTATATCATGAGGCCTATTCAGAAAAGGAATCAGAATGCATTCCCGAATTATTTATTTAATATCTTAAGGTTAGAATCCTAAGGCAAAAATGGAGACTGCGGCAGGTTAGTGCAGAGAAGAAATGGACAGAAGCGCAGCAGATTATGTTGCCGGTAGAATAGAGACGGGAGGTATTGCAGGTAACACACGAATTGCTATAGGAGGCCACCTAGGAGTGAGGAAGACTCATGTAAGTTAGGAAAGCATTTCTATTGGCCTGGTTTACATAAAGATGTGGTTGAATTTTGCCATACCTGTCAAATGGTAGGAAAGCCACAGGCAGGAATAAAACCAGCACCTTTGATGATAATTCCTGCATTTGAAGAACATTTCACATGGGTTACGATTGATTGGGTAGGTCCCCTCCCTAATACCAGAAGTAGGAACCAATATTTCTTAATCATAATGAATGTGTCTACTAGGTTTCTGGAGACAATTCCATTACGGAATGTTAAGGTACAAAAGCTTGTGGAAGTGTTGCTTGCTTTCTTTACCCATTATGGATTACCCTGGGAGATTCAGTCCGACCAAGGGTCCAATTTTACTGTCAAACTATTTAAGGAAGTCATGGTTAGTTTAGGCATCTAACACTTTAAATCAAGTGTGTACCATTCTGAATCCCAGGAAGCATTGGAAAGGTGGCATCAGACCCTAAAGACAATGCTAAGGGCTTATTGCCAGGATTACCCAAATGATTGGGTTAAAGGTATCCTATTTATGTTGTTTTCCATTAAAGATGCCCCAAATGAATCAACTGAGTTTACTCCATTTGAGTTGATATTCAGACACCAAGTAAGAGGACCTTTAAAATTAAACAAGGAAAAGTTGATATGTCCGAAGTCAGAGATCTCACAGTCGGATTCTGTATCTGAGGTGAGAAAAAAGATTAAACAGAGTAGATGAATCAGCTAGACAACATCTGAAAGTGGCACAGCATATAATGAAGCAAGAAGCAGATAAGAAATCTAAAATTCATACATTTGCCCGTGGGGATAAAGTATTGGTGCTGTTACCAGTGGTAGCAGATCCCTTCAAAGCAAGATTTAGTGGTCCCAATCAGATTGAGAAGAAGTTGAGTCAGGTGAATTATCTGGTAAAGATGCCAGATAGGAAAAAACTATCAGGTATGTCATGTGAATATGCTGAATATGCAGAAACAGGTGTTGGTTACTGCCCCTCAGAGCGAGGAATCAAATCCAGATGATTTGGATTTTGATGTGCCTCAAAATAATGAGAAAGTCCTTGGAGAATGGGATAGGATAGTGAGCTACTTGTCTCAGGAACAGAGAACTGAATTAAAAAGCCTGTTGCAGCAATATGAGAACATATGTAGGAAGAGAATGGGGAGGACTAATATTATAGCATGAGGTTGAAGGAGGGAACACTGTTCTGATAAACCAACACCCCTAGAGGCTTAATCCTCTCAAACCCGCACAGAAGGCAGTAAAAACGATGCTTCAAGAAGACATCATTGAGTTGAGTCAAAACAAGTGGGATTTGCCAATTGTGTTGGTTTCCAAACCTAATGGTAATCAACAATTCTGCGTGGTTTATCAAAAGGTTAACTAAATCAGACTCCAACCCAATTCCAAGGCTGGAGAACTGTGTGGAACAAGTTAGACAAGCCACCTACATCACAAAGTTAGACTTACTTTGTGGTTCCTGGCCAGTACCTTTGTTGAAGAGACTTATGAACAGGGTTGTAGCAGGATTGACCAATTGTGCTGTCTATATAGATGACTTCGTGATCTTTAGCCATTCATGGTGCATTTAGCAGAGCTCTTTGAAAGACTACGGGAGGCAAAACTGGTTATAAGTTTAGCAAAACCTGAATTCGTGAAGGCAGAAGCAATGTTCTTGGGGCACATCAGACATGGAAGGATGACCCTGACGAACGTGAAGACGAAGGCCATCGAGGAATTTCCAAGACCATCCTTGAAGAAAGAGATGCTTCGATTTTTGGGGCTGAGCAGATTCTGCCAGATGTTTATACCAAACGTTAGTAGCGTGGTGACACTGTTGACAGATTTGCTAAAGAAGGACACAAAATTTCAGTGAACACAACAATGCCAGGAGGCATTTGAGAATTTAAAAGCCATATTAACCACCACACCATTTTTAGCCACACCAAATTCTTGAAACCCTTTAAGGTCACTGTTGACACCAGCAATGTAGGGGTTAGAGTTGTGTCGATGCAGAAGGATGATAGCGGAATTGAAAGGCCAATTGGTTATTTTTCAAACAAACTCAATATCCACCAGAGAAAATACTCCATCATTGAAAAAAAGTTGTTGATTTTGGTACTGGCCTTACAACATTTTCATGTTTATGTACAAACAATGTTTTGTTAATGGTTGTGTATACAGACCACAACCCTCTTACCTTTTTGGAAACATTTAAGGGCAAGAATACGAGACTATTTCATTGGCGTCTTATGTTACAGACTTTTAATTGACAGATTGTACAGGTTGTGGGACATAAAAATGGTGTTGCAGATGCATTATTGCAGGTTTAAAAGAAAATGTGTAGATAAGATAGAACCGGTACAGTCCAATGTTATACATGTATGCAGAATTCATATGAAAGGTGTAACTTTAGATTACTGACACATGTATCTGGTGATAATGGTGTTAAGATTTTTTTAAAAAATAAGCCATCTTTTCATAATGATAGCTCAATTTTTCTTTAAATGGGGAGGTGTTATAAAGTTGTGTAGAGTAATCGTGAACTGGAAGGCAGGAAGCTAGAATTTGTTTGTAAAAAAATGATAAGGGAGAAGAGTGTGTGGTTCCTTTAAGAGGTAAAGTGCTTTTCTAAGCTTAGAGATTTATACGGAAAAAAAAATCTGTATGCAGCTGAAGATGTACAGTTCTGAAATTGAAACATGTATCAATTGGCTGTGTGATTGGAAACGTTAGTCTTGTTTTGATGTTTTGGTAACTAGCTGGAATCAACCAAATAATTTAAACCAAGCACTCAGTGATTGAAAACCAATTGAATTTAAATCTGATGGTTTTGACAATCTTGGACCAATGCTATTGCAAGAAAATTGATATGTCATCCAAGGTATATAAGGAGAGGGTTTTTGAAAATCAGTGTGAGAGCAAACTGCCATCTGAGAAATAAGCATATGGCTCTCACAAGAAATCGTTAAGCTATTTAAGAAAGCACCAACTATCAAATAAAAGGTACTTCTAGCTAAGAGTCGTCACAGAAGACTTCTAGAGAAAACATCCTTGAGAGCTGGATCAGCAGAAGAAAGGTGTTTATGACTTGAGAATAGCAGAAGAAAGGTGTGTAGACTTTGAGAGACTAAGTTTTAATTTACTTTCTTCTTACTTGGGTTTATGTAAGTGGGACTTGTGTTTATTGGAACAGCATACCAGTAGAATTTTATTCAGTTAGGGAATAGTTAGGAGTTAGGGGGGAATTGTTCAGTTTGTTAGTAGTTCTGTTAATTTATTCACTGTTAGGGTCAAATAAATAAATTGTTATTTGTTACTTCTAAAGTGAATATCAGGATTGTTTTTTCATTTAACCTCCCCTTCTCAGTGACAATAGTATGCTGACACCAATTTTGGGACAGGAAGGAGCTGTACTGGGACAATTTCCTCGTGGAAAGCACAAAAAGAAATTTGGCAAAGGCTTCAATTATTAAAATGAGTTGAGAACTGACAAGTGAAATAAGCAGTCTAAATGTAAAAACAACAGGAATGATGAGGTTAGGAAAGAATAAAGGAGGATATTGATATCACAGAATAATTAGTCTTTCTAGAAAACAACTCATCTTGTTGAAGCTTTTTGGCTTGCACTCATCATCATTTGTATTGTATGAGAAGAGAGTCTTGGTTGTTCGGCAAATAGATTCTGAATGGTAGAGGTGTTGCTATGGAGAATCCAGCGGTTAATAGTGATTGACAGTTAACTGCAAGGCTTTGTTTAGATTTTAAACTAGGCAGGTTGACTCTGTGGGAGAATTGAGGAAAGGTGATGGCATATTTGCATTATCACTTTACGTGTAATTCCAGAAACATACGTAATGCTCTGGAGATCTGAGTTCAAACAAATCTGGAATTAAAATTCTAATCGTGACCATGAAACCATTACCAATTATAATAAAAACTCATCAGCTCCATTAATGATAACAAGGTGTAGAGCTGGATGAACACCACAGGCCAAGCAGCATCAGAGGAGCAGAAAGGCTGACGTTTCGGGCCTAGACCCTTCTTCCGAAATTTCCAGGCCCAAAACATCAGCCTTCCTGCTCCTCTGATGCTGCCTGGTCTGCTGTGTTCATCCAGCTTTACACCTTGTTATCTCAGATTCTCCAGCATCTGCAGTTCCTACTATCTCAGCTGCATTAATGTCTTTGTAGGGAGGACAATCAACCTTACCCAGTCTGACCAACACCTGCATCCAGACCCACTGCAATGTGGTTGACTGTTAACCACCCTCTGAATAGCAAGCAAGCCATTCAGTTGTATCAAAGAGTTAAAAGGTCCAGAAGTAATGAAACCGAATATCGACCTAAGCACCTGAAAAGACAACAACAAACTTAGCCCCTTTGATCCTGCAGAATCCTCGTCATTAACATCTGGGGCAAGTACCAAAATTGGAAGAGCTGTCCCACAAACTAATCAAGTAACAGCCTGACATAGTCACACTCATGAATCCAAACCTTACAGACAAAGCCCCAGACACCACCATCACCATCCCTGGATGTGTCCTGTCTCACCAGCAGGACAGACACAGCAGAGGTGGTGGCACAGTGGTATATAGTTTGGAGAAAGTTGTCCTGGGAGTCCTCAACTTCAATTCTAGATCTTAAGAAGTATCATGGCATCAGGTTAAACATGGTCAAGGAAACATTCTGCTGATTACTACATAACCAACCACTCCCCTCACGCCCAGTCCAGCTGATGAATTATTTCTCCTCCATGGTGAACACCAGTCAGAAGATTCAGTGAAGATGACAAAGCCACTCTAGGGGACTTACGCTTATCACCAAGTATTACTTAGCATCACCACTACTGACTGAGCTGATTGAATCCTAAAGAACATTGTTACTAGACTGCTGCATGTAGTAAGCAAATTGACTAGAGGGAAAAAAAAACACACTTGACCTTAATCTCCTGACACGGATGCATCTGTCCATTATAGTAGTGGTAAGAGTAACCACAGCACAATCGTGCAAGAATGCAATTCCCTACTCCCAATTCCTCCACCTTCACTGCATCTGCTCTCAAGATGGAGCGTTCAACTCCTGGACATCCCGGATATCATCCTATTCCACCACCACGCCCCCCTCCCCCAACACCCGTCCAGCGATCAAAAATGCTCTCAACCGCATCTCTTACATTTCCTGCACTTCTGCCCTCAAACCCCCTCCCCTCATCAAAAATAAACACAGAGCCCCCCTCGTCCTCACATACTACCCCACTAACCTCTGCAACCAGAGTACCATCCTTCGCCACTTCCACCACCTGCAATCCACCCCCATCACCAAAGAGATATTTCCCTCCCCTCCCCTATCTGCCTTTCATAGGGACCACTTACTCTGTGACTCCCTTGTCTGCTCCACACTCCCCATCAACCCCACCACATCCAGCACCTTTCCCTGCAACCGCAGGAGGTGATACACTTGCCCCTACACCTCCCCTCTCACCTCCATCCGAGGCCCAAGACAAACTTTCCATACCGAGGCCCAAGACAAACTTTCCATATCTGACAGGGGTTCTTGTACATAACATAAAGAACATAAGAACTAGGAGCAGGAGTAGGCCGTCCGGCCCTTCGAGCCTGCTCCGCCATTCAATAAGATCATGGCTGATCTTTTTGTGGACTCAGATCCACTTACCCGCATTCTCACCGTATCTCTTAATTCCTTTATTGTTCAAAAAAAACTACCTTATCTTTAAAAACGTTTACTGAAGTAGCTTCAACTACTTCACTGGGCAAGGAATTCCATAGATTAACAACCCTCTGGGTGAAGAAGTTCCTTCTCAGTTCAGTCCTAAATCTGCTCCCTCTAATCTTGAGGCTATGCCCTCTTGTCCTAGCTTCACCTGCCAGTGGAAACATCCTCTCTACTTCTATCTTATCTGTTCCCTTCATAATTTTATATGTTTCTATAAGATCCCCCCTCAATCTTCTGATTTCCAATAAATATAATCCCAATCTACTCAGTGTCTCCTCATAAGCCAACCCCCTCAACTCCGGAATCAACATAGTGAACCTCCTTTGCACCCCCTCCAGTGCCAGTACATCCTTTCTCAAGTAAGGAGACCAAAACTGCACACAGTACTCCAGGTGTGGCCTCACCAGCACCTTGTACAGCTGCAACATAACCTCTCTGCTTTTAATCTCAATCCCTTTAACAATGAAGGACAAAATTCCATTTGCCTTCCTAATTACTTGTTGTACCTGCAGACCTACCTTCTGTGATTCATGCACAAGGACACCCAGGTCCCTCTGCATAGCTGCATGCTGCAACTTTTTACCATTCAAGTAATAATCCTTTTTACTATTACTCCTACCAAAATGTATGACTTCACATTTATTTACATTGTATTCCATCTGCCAGACCTTTGCCCACTCACTCAATGTATCTATGTTCCTCTGCAAAGTTTCACAGTCCTCTGCACATTTTGCTCTGCCACTCATCTTAGTGTCATCTGCAAACTTTGACACCCTACACGTGGTCCCCAACTCCAAATCATCTATATAAATTGTAAATAATTGCGGTCCCAACACTGATCCCTGAGGCACACCACTAGTCACTGACTGCCAGCTAGAATAGCACTCATTTATCCCCAATCTTTGCTTCCTGTTAGTCAACCAATCCTCTATCCATGTTAATACTTTACCCTTAACGCCATGCATCCTTATCTTATGCAGTAGCCTCTTGTGCAGCACCCTGTTGAAGGCCTTTTGGAAATCTAGGTACACCACATCCACTAGGTCCCCATTGTCCACCTTACTCGTAATGTCTTCATAGAATTCCAAAAGATTTGCCAAGCATGACCTGCCCTTCATGAACCCATGCTGCGTCTGCCCAACAGGACAATTTCTATCAAGATGCCTTGCTATTTCTTCCTTGATAATAGACTCAAGCATCTTCCCCACTACAGAGGTTAAGCTAACCGGTCTATAATTCCCCATTTTTTGTCTACTTCCTTTTTTAAACAGTGGCGTCACATTTGCTGTTTTCCAACCTGCTGGGACTGCCCCAGAGTCCAGCGAATTTTGGAAAATTACCACCAGTGCCCCTGCTATTTCTCCCGCCATCTCTTTTAGTACCCTGGGATGCATTCCATCAGGCCAGGAGACTTATCAATCCTTAGCTCCATTAGCTTGCCCAACACTACCTCTTCCATAATAATGATTGTTTCCAGGTCCTCACCTACCTTCGTCTCTTTGTCAATTACTGGCATGTTATTAGTGTCTTCCACTGTGAAGACCGATACAAAATACCTGTTCAATGCCTCGGCCATTTCATCATATCCCATAACTAAATTCCCCTTCTCATCCTCTAAAGGGCCAACGTTTACTTTAGCCACTCTTTTTCGTTTTATATATTTATGGAAACTTTTCCTATCTGTCTTTATATTCTGTGCTAGTTTTTTCTCATGTTCTATCTTACTTTTCTTTACAGCTCTTTTTGTGGCTTTCTGTTGACCTTTAAAGTTTTCCCAATCTTCTAGTTTCATGCTGTTTTTGGCCACTTTGTATGCCTTCTCTTTCAATTTGATAGCCTCCCTTATTTCTTTAGACACCCATGGCAGATTACCCCCTTTCTTACAGTCCTTCCTTTTCACTAGAATATACTTTTGCTGAGCACTTTGAAAAATTGCTTTGAAAGTCCTCCACTGTTCGTCAACTGTCCCACCATAAAATCTTTGTTTCCAGTCTACTTTAGCCAAGTCCTCCCTCATTCTATTGTAGTTCCCCTTGTTCAAGCACAGGACCCTGGTATTGGATTTTATCTTCACACTCTCCATCTGTATTCTACATTCAACCATACTGTGATCACTCCTTCCAAGAGGATTCTTAACTATGAGGCCATTAATTATTCCTGCCTCATTACACAGGACCAGATCTAAGATAGCTTGCTCCCTCGTCGGTTCCATTACATACTGTTCAAGAAAACTATCACGGATACGCTCAACGAACTCCTCCTCAAGGCTACCCTGACCGAGCTGGTTCGACCAATCTACATGTAGATTAAAATCGCCCATGATAATTGCCGTACCATTTTTACAGGCATTAGTTGTTTCTTTGTTTATTGCCCACCCCAATGTGATGTTATTATTTGGTGGCCTATAGACTACACCTATCAGTGACTTTTTCCTCTTAGAATTTCTAATTTCCACCCAAATGGATTCAACCTCATTCTCCATCGAACCTATATCATCTCTCAGCACCACCCTGATGTCTTCCTTGAATATCAGAGCTACACCACCTCCCTTACCTTCCTGTCTGTCCTTCCGAATAGTCTGGTACTCTTGGATATTTAACTCCCAGTCGTGACCATCCTGTAACCATGTCTCCGTAATGGCTACCAAATCATATTCATTCACGATGATTTGTGCCATTAACTCATCAACCTTGTCATGAATGCTATGAGCATTCAGGTAAAGTGCCTTTATGCTAGATTTCTTACCCTCATGATTTCCAACATCTCTAATAATATCTCCTGAGTTATCCTTCCTTTTTGCTTCTTTCATAGTCTGCCTTGAACTTAAACCCTCCTGCACACATGCTAACCTGCTGCTTACCTTTTTATTTACCATCATACTCCCTGTCGTTTTCCCTTTCCCTTCCCCCCAACTCACTAGTTTAAAGTCCTAGTGACCACCCTATTTATCCGTTTTGCTACAGCACTGGTTCCAGATCGGTTCAGGTGGAGACCGTCCCATCGGTACAGATCCCTCCGGTTCCAAAACTGATGCGAATGCCCCATGAAATAGAACCCCTCCTTCCCACACCACTCCCTTAGCCACGTGTTTACTTCCCTAATTTTCTTATCCCGAAGCCAATTTACACGTGGCTCGGGCAGTAATCCGGAGATTATGACCCTCGAGGACCCATTCCTTAATTTCATTCCTAGTGCTTGATAATCCCCAAACAGGTCCTCCATCCTAGCCTTGCCTATGTTGTTAGTCCCAACGTGGACCACAACAACTGGATCCTCCCCGTCCCGCTCCAATATCCCTTCAAGCCGGTCAGAGGTGTACATCCTCCAAACTGGTCTACTGTATCCGTTGCTGCTGATGTGGCCTCCTCTACATCGATGAGACAAGCACAGGCTTGGTGGCCGATTCGTGGAGCATATGCGCTCTGTATGCAATAATCAACAACACCTTCTGGTCGCTAACCATTTTAACTCTCCCTCCCACTCCCTTGATGACATGTCCATCCTGAGCCTCCTCCAGTGCCACAATGACACCAGCCGCAAACTGGAGGAGCAACACCTCATATTCCGCCTCGGGAGTTTACAGCCTGATGGCCTGGACATAAAATTCACCAGTTTTAAAATCTCCCCACCTCTGGCCTCATCCCTCGCCCAACCCTCCCTCTCATCTCCACTTCCTTGACCTGACACAACCTGTCCATCTTCTTCCCCACCTATCCACCCCCACCCTTCCCACTGACCAATCTCCACTACCCCCTACCTGCATGCATCTATCACCATCCCGCCTTCCCCCAACCCCACCCCTCTTGCCTCTATTTATTTCCCAGCTCCCTTCCCCCTCCCAAGTTGTGATGAACGCACCCGACCCGAAATGTTGACTTTCCTGCTCCTTTGATGCTGCCTAACCTGCTCTGTTCCTCCAGCTCCACATTGTATTGACCTTATGGAGACTATGTCCTTTCTTCACAATGAGTATACTTTTCATTGTGTTGTGTGGCACTACCACTCTGCTAAATGGCACAGAGTTTGAATAGATCTAGCAATTCAAGACTGGGCATCCATAAGGCATGGCGAGCCATCAGCATCAGCAGAATTGTAGTCAAACACAATGTACACTCTCATAGCCTGGCATATCCCCTACCTCTCCACTACTGTCAAGGAGGGGATTAGGCCTGGTTCAATTAGGAGTAGAGCAGGGTATTCAGATGCAGCATCAGATATAACTAAAAATGAGGTGCGAACCTGGTGAAGGAACAAAAAACTAGGACTTCTTGTGTGTCAACAGCATAGGCAGCAAGTGATAGACAAGGCTAAACAATTCCACAACCAATGGGTCAGATTTAAGCTCTGCAGTCCTGCCACATTGAATCATAGTTGCCCCACAGTGTGGAAGCAGGCTATTTAGCTCCATACTGACTCTCTAAAGAGCATCCCACTCCCAAGACTATCATGCTGCATTTCCCATGGCTAATCCACCTAGCCTGGATACTACGGGCAATTTAGCATGGCCAATCCAACTAAATTGCACATCTTTGAACTGTGGGAGGAAACCCACACAGACAGAGGGAGAATGTGCAAACACCATACAGACAGTCATCCTAGGGTGGAAGTGAACCCAGGTCCCTGGTGCTGTGAGGCAGCAGTGTTAACCACTGAGCTGTCATGCCATCCACTGTAAATGGTAACAGGCAATTAAACAGTGACTGGAGGAAGTGAGCCCATGAGCACCCCCAGCCTCAAAGCTGGGGAAGCCCAGCACATCAGTACAAAATATAAGCTTGAAGTATTTGAGATCTGTTTGCTGACATCAACACCTTATAATACTGATGGACCACACACATGCACACAATATTAAGACAATTCGTGAAAATTAAAAGAAGTTTTTTTACTTTGATTTACATTTTATTTAAGTGACCACTGTAAAATAATAATGCCACAAACACTGGTTTATTCAAATTGTTTTTCTTAAGTAAAGCTCTGCCAGTTATTTCCAACTGTGCATGTATTAAACCAATTTTTGAAATTTAAAATAAAAATTCTCCTTTGTTTTCCAATTTATTTCTGTGACCCAATATACCATTTCATTAAAACGTTAGTAATTGAAATTTATAAATATTTGTGAGTTTATTTATAAAAGGTATCCTGGATAATGCACATGCTCCTTGGTGTCAGCAAGCATAGCTGAGTATTTGCATCAATTTTTATTCTCCAGATGTGAGCAGCATCACAGATGTTGGTCTTCAGCCAATTCCATGCAATATCAAGACATTGCTGAAGACACTGGATATTGCAGAGGCTAAGGGATCTGGCAACATTTCAGCAATTGTACTAAAAACATGTGCTCCAGAACTTGTTGCACCCCTTGCCAAGCTGTTCTGGTATAGCTGCAACACTTGTATCCACCCTACAATGTGGAACATTGGTCAAGTATGTCCTGTACATAAAAAAACAGGACAAATGGAACCAGGCCAATATTGCCCCATTAGTCTACTTGATCTTCTCAAAGGCAGGTGTGATTAACAGTGCTACCAAACAGCACCTGCTCAGCAATAACCTGCTCACTGAAATTTAGCTTAGGTTCTGCCAGGACCTCTCAGCTCCTGAACTCAATAGGATTAGTTACCCACAGCTCCAAGAAATGATCTGGGGACATGGGTTTGAATTTCTACCACCTAGGAGAACAAAGGTAGCAGATGCACAGTAATACTAGCAGCTGCAAGTTCTCCAAACCACACACATTTTGAATTGAAACTATATTGCCATTCCTTCAATGCTGCTTGGTTAAAAACCTAGAACTCCCTTCTGAACAGTACTATTGGTGTACCTACACCCCAAGGACTGCAATGGTTCAAGATGCCAGCTCACTATCGCCTTCTCAAGTGCAATTAGGGATGAGCAATAAATAGTGACCTAACCAGCAAAACCCACATGAATTTTTTTAAAATCAAGACTGCATTGTATCTTCCTGCCAAAGTGCCTCACGTTCCACTTCTCTGTATTAAATGCCATCTGCCACTTGTCTGAAAGGACAGAGAGACTGATGAAATTTTGTCAAAAACTTTCTGATGGTCACACACTTTTTAACTCATCAAAAGGATGATTATGCACTTGCAGAAGCCCAGGCAATGTGTACATAAACCAAGTAAATGCAGTGACAATGAAAAAATTCTTTGGAAACAATATAAACAGCATTCATTCATATCCCTGCATGGATTTAAATTCAGAACATGTCTCCTTTGGAAAAATTTACGATGAAACTGAAAATGTGAAGGTAAAATGCTATGACCATTTAAACCTTGACATGCTGAAGGATCAGAAAATTAGAGAAACATTTACTTTTGAAGTGAAAAAAATTCTCGATTGAAGAATCAGGATAAGAAATAGACAGCAAATGGAAAAATATTTTAAAAATGCAAGATGCTGCAAGGGAAATATTACCCAAATGTAAAACACAAAACAGTCGAGGAATAGATAACAGATGAGGTATTAGCAATAATGGTCAAGAAAAGGGAAAGAAAATAAACACAGCTAAGCATGATGTTTAAAATATTATAAAAATATTATTATAATATTAAAATATTATAACATGATATTTAAAAGAAAAGGCAGGCTTAAGTGAAATGTTCTAATGAGATATGCGATGAAGTATGGATGTTAGAGACTTACACATCAAAATATGAAATATTTGACAGAAAAAAGGGATAAACGACAACATGCATAAAATATTGTCGAAAGGGATGCAGTAGCAAAAAAATGTGAAGAGAATATATGTGAGTGGCATGATGATCCAAATCAAGTCTTCTAAATATAGAGTCAATTGAAAGGAGAAATATTAAGACATCAGGGGTAAATAATGCATTGAAATTGATGAGTACAAGAAAAGCTCAAAGCATAGATGAACAATAAAACCTTTAAAGAGCTCTAGAGAAATAAAATTGAAAGCAGAAATGTAAGAAATATATATCAAATGATACGTTTCTCGAGATGTAGAATGTATTCATTACTTTAAGGAATCTAGAGTGTAAACAATTTCTTAACTAGAGATACTTTTTTAAAATTATGATTTTATTATGGGACAAGCAAATAAATAGAAGAAACATAGAAAAATCAAAGAAGCATAGAAAATAGGAGCAGAAGGAGCCATTCAATATGATCATGGCTCATCATCCAGCTCAGAATCCTGGTCCTGCTTTCTCCCTGTACCCTTTTATCCCTTTAGCCCCAAGAACTACAGTTAACTTCTTTTGAAAACATTGAATATTTTGGTTTCAATCATTTTCTGTGGCAAAGAATTGCACAGGCGCACCACTCTCTGAGTGAAGAAATTTCTCCTCAATCTTAAATAGCCTAGCCCAGCTACTTAGATTGTGACCCCTGGTTCTGGACTCCCTAGTCATTGGGAACATCCTGCCTGTGTTTACTCTGTCTAGTCCTTTTAGAATTTTACATAATTCTATTTCCTTGTTCTTTTAAACAGCAGTGTATATTATCCTAACTGATCCGCTTAACTGAGGGCTTAGTGGTATTATCGCTGGACTGTTAATCCAGAGACCCAGATGATGTTCCAGGGACCTGGGTTCAAATCCTGCCACGGCAGATGATGGAATTTGAATTCAACGAATATCTGGAATTAAGAATCTAATGATGACTGTGACTCCCTTGTTGATTGCTGGAAAAACCCATCTGGTTCACTAATGCCCTTTAGGGAAGGAAACTACCATCCTTACCTGGTCTGGCCTACATGTGACTCCATACCCACAGCAATGTGGTTAACTCTTAACTGCCCTCTGGGCAATTAGGGATGGGCAATAAATGCTGCCTAGTCAGCAACATCCTCATCCTGTAAATGAATAAGGGAAAAATAAAGCCTGCTTGCACTTGACCCATATCTCTCCAAATCTTTTCTATTCATGTACTTATCCAAACGTCTTTTAAACTTTGTAATTGTACCCACATCCACCACTTCATCCAGAAGTCATTCCACAGATGAATCACTCTCTTTGTAAAAAAATTTGCCCTCATATCTTTTTTAAATCTTTTTTCTCTCACCTTAAAAATATGCCGCCAACTTGAAATCCCCCACCCTCAGGAAAAGTCACTTGACATTCACCTTATCTATACCCCACATTCTTTTATAAGTCTCTATAGGGTTACCTCTCGACCTCCTATGCTCCAGTGAAGAAAGTCCCAGCCTATCTGGCCTCTCTGAATAACTTAAACCCTCCATTCCCTGGTAAATCTCTTCTGAACCTTCTTCAGCTTAATAATATCCTTCATATAACAGGGAAGACCATATCTAGACACAGTACTCCAGGAGAGGCCTCACTGTCTTGTACAACCTCAACATAATGTCCCAACTCCTGTACTCAAAGGTCTGAGCAATGAAGGCTTGTATGCTAAACACCTCCGTAGAATCATCATCATCATAGAATTCCTACAGTGTGGGAACAGGCCCTTTGGCACACCAAGTCCACACCAACCCTCAGCGCTTCCCACCCTGACTCATTCCCCCTATAACCCACCTAATCTACACATCCCTGAACACTAAGGGCAATTTATCATGGCCAAACCACCTAGCCTACACATCTTTGGACTGTGGGAGGAAACCGGAGCACCCGGAGGAAACCCATGCAGACACGGGGAGAATGTGCAAACTCCAAACAGACAGTCACCCGAGAGTGGAATCGAACCCGGTCCCTGGTGTTGTCAGGCAGCAGTGTTAACCAATGAGCCACCCTTCTTAAGCACCCTATCTACATGTGATGCAAACTTCAAAGAATTATGTACCTGAACCCCTAGGTCTCTCTGTTCTACAACAGTACTCAAGGCCCTACTTATAATTGTATAAGTCTTGCCTTTGTTTTTACCAAAATGCAATACTTCGCATTTATTCCAATTAAACGCCATCTGCCACTCTTCAGCCCATTGACCCAACTGATCAAGATCTCTTTGTAATCTGAACTTTCTTCACTGTCCACTTTACCACCAAGCTTGGTGCCATCTGCAAACTTACTAATTATGCTTTCTATATTCTCATCTACATCATTTATATAAATACCAAAAAAAGTGGACACAGCACTGATCCCTGTGGAACATTAGCTACCCTCCAATAGATACAAAATGTTCCAGCGTCTGTAGAATCTTGAAAGATGACCATCAATGTGTCCACTTTTTCCAGGGGCACTTCCTTACATGTCTGGGGCTTTATCAGGCTTTAATCCCATTAATTTCCCCAATACCATTTCCCTAATAATGCTGATTTCCTTCAGTTCTTCCATCTCACTAGACCCTGTGTTCCCCAATATTTTTGGACAAAGTCAGAAGTCACAAAACACCAGGTTATAGCCCAACAGATTTATTTGAAATCACAAGCTTTCAGAGCCTAGTCCCTTCACCAGGGGAAGGATGAAAGATGAAGACAAAGTATGTAGTTAATTCACCTGCTGTCTCTTTGTTCCCCATTACACCTTCCTCTGTTGCTGACAGTAAGGGGCCTACATTTGTCTTTACTAAATTTTTCTCTTTATATACCTACAGAAACTTTTATAATCAGTTTGTATGTTCATGTTCCTCTTGTTCTCAATTTTACCCTTCTTAATCATAGTATGGCCAATGAGCATTTCTGGTAGAAGTTGAGTATTTGGATTTTTAGAAGGCTTTTGATAAGTTCCTTCATAAAATGTCAGCAAGCAAAGTTGAACAGCATAGCATACTGGGTAATATATCGCATGGATTGAGAATTGGTTGATAGACAGGAAACAGTAAGAAAAGATGTGTCTTTTTCTGAGTAGCAGGCAGTTACTAGTGGGGCACTGCAAGGATCAGTGCTTAGTCCCAGCTATTCATGATCTATATAAATGACCTGGATGGGGGAATCAAATGCAACATTTCAAATTTGCTGACAACACAAAACTGGGTAGGATTTTGAGTTGTGAACAGACTGCAAGGTGACTTAGATAAGTTGAGTGAGTGGGAAAATAAATGGCAGATGCAGTACAATGTAACTAAATGCAAAGTTATACATTTCAGTGTGGAAAAACAGAAAGGAAAAGCATTACTTATATGGTCATATTATGGGAAGTGGAGATGTACAAGAAATCTGGGTGTCCTTGTTCACAAGTCAATGGAAGTAAAACAAACACAAAGAATACTGGAGAAATTCAACAGGTCTGGCAGTATTTGCGGAGATAGAAACAAGGTTAATGTTTTGAGTCCCGCATCACTTCTTCAGAACATGTTTGTTTCAATTTCCAGCTTCAGCAGTATTTTGCTTTTTTTGGCAATGAAGGTAGGTGCAAATGGTATATTGACCTTCATTGCAAGAGGATTTGAGTTCAGAAGTAAGGTTGTCTTACTGCAGTTATACAGGGTCTTGGTGAGACCATACCTGGAGTATTGTATGCAGTTTTGGTCTCCCTATTTAAGAAAGGATATACTTACCATACAGGAATGCAGCAGAGGTTCTCAAGGCTGATATGTTGGATAACAGGTCTGTTTTGAGGACTGAGGAGAGATTGACTCGACTGGAATTGTATTCACTACAGTTTAGAAGGATAAAAGATCTGATTGAAATATAAAATTCTACTAACACACTCGATGCAGGGTGGACTTTTCCCTGAGTGGGGCAACTAGGGGACACAGTCTCAGGATATGGAGTAGACCGTTTAGATGGAGATGAGGAAAGCTACTCAATGGGTGGTGAATCTGTGGAATTTTCTACCATAGAGGCTGCAGAGATCAAGTCACTAAACATATTTATGTAAGAGATAGATAAATTTTTAGTTCTTAAAGGCATCAAGGGATATGGAGAGAGCAAGAATATGGCATTGATATAGAGGATCAGCCATGACCATTATTAATGGCCTACTCCTGCCGCTAGTTTCTGTGAACTGTTGATCTCTCCTGTATGAATATTCTATAAAATTGTTTTATTTCATCTCTGTACACTATGTATATTCAGAGTTTCACACATCTGATTAGGGCCGCAGTCACAGAGGTTGGCTATCAAAATGAGGAATGTAGCTAGAAAAGATACGATGTTTTCTCTTAGGACTCAATACTTTGGGAACCTCTACTAATGACTGTGACATAAAAAAATGCATTCCAAAATATTGGAATGTCAAAGATAACTTGCTGGGCCATTTCAGGATCCAGTACCTGGTGTTTCATGACTACCTCAATCCTAAGACAGTCACAAACACATCAGAAGGAAAAATTATTTGTGACAAATGCAAAGTGCTGCATATTTTAAAATTAGTCACACTCCGGAACCAAAGGATTGCAAAAGCCTATACAAAATCATTGGGTACACATGGTAGAGGTACACTTCATATTTGGGGAAGGAAATGTGACTTTCAACTATCCTTCCACATCTTCCTCAACTTGTCTTCAGCATTTGACACAGTGATCACAACACCCTCTACCATCACCTCTTTTACAATGCTCAACTTGATGGAATTACCGTAACTTAGTTTTATTTGTATCTATCTAATTAGAACTGGAGAATCACCAGCAATGGTTTCTTTTCCAGCTGTTGCCTCTGGAATTCTCCTCTTTACCTCATTTACGTTCTCATTTACATCAAATCTCCTTCAC
>NC_063349.1:22100166-22138649 GCF_021869965.1 Rhincodon typus | reverse complement strand
GACCCATGTTATCAATGACAGCTGACAAAGCATGTCAGAGATACAAACCCAACCAGTAAAGTCTAGAGACAGCCAAATTCAGATCAAAACATTGGCTTTTTTAAAATTAAAATTGCAGGCAGCTTGTACCAATGTAGTAGGAGTAGACTTCTCCTTGAACCTGTTCTGCCATTCTAGACCATGGTCAATCACCCAACTTAATACCATTTTTCCATGCTCTCCCTATATCCTCTGATGTCAATATTACTTATAAATCCTTGATCTCAGAGTAGAACATACTCAACAACTGAGCTGCCACAGCCCTTCAGGATAGAGAATTCCAAAGATTCACTAGACTCAGACCGAAGAAATTCCTCCTTACCTTAGTTCTAAATAGCTCGCCCTTTATTCTAAGTCTATGCCCTGGTTCTAGAACCCCTCAGCCATGGGAAACATCTTTTTCAATTTCTATCATATCTGGGCATTTAAGAATTTTTGTAGGAATAAAAGTTATTACACAATCTCACAACATCAGTAACTTACTGAAATACTATATTAAGTTGTACATAGAAACCAGCCAAAATGACTTTACTTGTTTTCAAACTAATAATACCATTGCCACACAGGGATAAAATAGAAATCTAACACTCAATTAACAGGTTAACTTGCTATTACTTAACAACAAGTTACCATTCCAGATGCGTGATGCCAGATATGAATTCAAGGATTCAAATGAATAACAACTTTGTATTTCCAAAGCATCTTTAAAACTAAACAAAATCATTCACAGGCACGTAATCAGGGGCCAGTAATCAATCATATTGATGGAGGAATGAGACATGATTCAAACTGGTTGAGATCAGATTTATGGAGGGTCTGAAATGAGAAACAGCCTAGAGAGCGGAAGTCAAGGTGAATCTGAAGTTAATAAAAATCAAGGATTCACATTTCAGCTGCAAACATACTGAGGCAAGGCTAGAAATGAATAGTGGAGAGGATATAGTGTTGTAAGCTCAGTGTATGGTCAGTTAAGACACTGAAGTTGCAAACAGTCAGCACAGTACAACAGCCAGGGACAGAAATGAAATTGGTGGCAAAGGAACAGACTTGCAACCAAAGACAATAGCTTCATTTTTTCTAATTTTGATTTGGTGTACATTGCAGCTATTCCAGAACTAGATATTGGAGGCACAGTTTAATAACACAAAGACTTGAGTAGGAAAGAGGTGTAATGTAAAATTTGGCATTGTCAGCATACATGTGGAATCTGATGAAGTTTTCATTTGTTTCATTAAAGTAAGACATTAGAGTAGAAATAGGAGGGTTTAAAAATATTTCCAGAGTTCCTCAAGGTTGTAAATGTAAAAAGGTTTTCTACTTTTCCACAAATAATGATTATTAATTGTTTCCACTTTTTTTGTAATTAGATTATTTTTAACCATGTTTTAAGGTTTAATTTTTAATGATCAAAGAATATCACAATGCAACTGAATTCTGACAAGTTACATCATTACTGAATAGTGCAGAACGAGTACCATTAGGCCTAAATTAAGTGACAATCATAAGAAAGACTACACAAACAAGCAAAGCAATAGAGATTCTTTTTAAATTAAGTATTATAGGAAAGTAAGTGCCATTAGATTAAGCACCTCTTTGAGAATGCTGAATAATTAAAATAGTCTTGTTTCATCCTTTGTTCCAAATAATATGCTGCAACAAACATCTATTCTTCATACAACTGTAATTAGCTACTATATAATAAAGCCACAAATGCAATGGAGCAGGTAAACTTCTAACTTTGCTACTGGATTTAATTCATTTGTCATACCTCAAATTGTGGCCAGTTCATGGGCATTCCTGGACCATGTGCACATCTGAACCATTTAAGATCTTCCTTGGCATCTGCTGACTTAACAGACCGTTCCAGCTCTTCATATATAGTGCTATAACTTTGAAAATGAAAGAAAAAGCTTAAATGTGTATGAAGAATGGATACCCATTGAGTTTGCACAATTATTAAAAATAAAATAGTGTTATTTTAGCCATACGCATCCAAAACTACTGCTATATTTGTGTGAATTTTGACTTCCCATCCATGGGCATCCCCTATCCCCATCCTACATACACACAGTACGGTTTTAAGAGGACATAAATCAAAATGTATTTGTGAAAACTACTTTTGTAACAGAATACTGAAGAATTAGCAAACATTTTTTCGTCAAGTATGTCCAAGAAAGTTTCCTAAGTCAATACGTAGACAGCCCTACTCGAAAAGGTGCAACACTGGACCTCCTCTTAGGAATCGAGGTCGGGCAAGTGACTAAAGTGTCAGATAGAGAGCACTTTGGGTCCAGTGACCATAACTCTCTTAGTTTTAACATAGTTATGGAAAAAGATAGGACAGGTTCTCAGGTTTTAAGGTGTTGAACTGGAGCAGGGCAAATGCTGGGGCCATTAGGCAGGATCTAGCAGAGGTCGATTGGGTGAATCTGTTTAAGG
Organism: Rhincodon typus; assembly: GCF_021869965.1. NCBI lineage: Eukaryota > Metazoa > Chordata > Chondrichthyes > Orectolobiformes > Rhincodontidae > Rhincodon > Rhincodon typus. The sequence goes on along the minus strand of NC_063349.1, from coordinate 22,136,171 downwards.
GAAAAGGAACGACTGGCCAATGGAAGGCCTTTAAAAGTGTGATATCAAGAATGGTGCATATACGCAATCATACAATAATACAGCATGGAAACTGGCCCTTCAGCCCAAACTGGTCCATGCTGACCATGGTGCCCCTCAGCTAGTTCCAACTACCTGTATTTGGTCCATTTCACACTAAACTCTTCCCAGCTATGTACTTATCCAAATGTTTTTTAAATGTTGCTATTGTACCTGCCTCAACCACTTTCCGTGGCAGCCCACTCCATATACACACGATTCTCTGCGTGAAGAAGTTGCCCGTCAGGTCCTTCTTAAATCTTTCCCCTTTCACTTTAAACCTATGCCCTCTAGTTTTCAATTCCCTATCCCTGGGAAAGAAAGACTATATGCATTCATCCTATCCATGCCTCTCATGATTTAATACATCTCAATAAGGTCACCCCTCATTATCCTACGTTCCAAGGAATAATAAAGTCTATCCTGCTAACCTCTCCCTGTAACTCAGTCCTATTACTCCTGGCAACATCCTCGTAAATCTTCTTTGCACACACTTTCCAGTTCAACTTGGTCTTTCCTATAACAGGGTGACCAAAACTATATACAGGACTCCAAATATGGCCTCACCAATGACGCATACAAATGTAACATAACGTCCCAACTCCTATACTCAATGCCTCGACCAATGAAGGCCAGAATGCTAAATGTCTTCTTCACCACCCTGTCCACCTATGATACTTTCAACGAGATGTGGAAATGTGGAGATTTAGATGTGTAAGCTTTAGAGAGGGTGCAGAGGAAATTTACCAGGATGTTGCCTGGACTGGAGGGCAGGTCTTATGAGGAAAGGTTGAGGGGGCTAGGGCTTTTTTCATTGGAGCAAAGACGGATGAGAGGTGATTTGATAGAGGTGTACAAGATGATGAGAGGCACAGAAAGAGTGGATAGTCACAGACTTTTTCCCAGGGCGGAAATGACGATTATGAGGGGGCATAATTTTAAGATGATTGGAGGAAGGTATAGGGGAGATGTCAGAGGTAGGTTCTTTGCACAGAGAGTGGTGGGCATGTGGAATGCTCTGCTGGCAGTGGTAGTGGAGTCAGATACTTTAGAGATTTTTAAGCGACTCTTGGATAGGCAGATGGAGGACAGTAAAATGTAGGGTATGCAGGGTAGATTGATCTTAGTAGGATAATAGGTCGGCCCAACATCGTGGGCCGAAGGACTTGTACTGCGCTGTTCTATGTTCTATGAACTATGTACTTGTATTCCCAGGTCTCTCTGTTCCACAACATTCCTACCTTGGTTTGACTTTTCAAGTGCAACATCTCACACTTATTATATTGAATTGCATTTGCCAATTCTCAGCCCATTTCCTTATCTGATCAAGATCCCTTTGTAATTTTTAATAACATTCCTCACTATCAACAATACCTCCTAATTTTGTATTACCCGCAAACTTACTAATCATGCCTTGTACATTCACCTCCAGATCATTTATGTAAATAACAAATAACAAATATGGAATGGGCTGCCAGAGAAAGTGGTTGAGGCAGGTAAACTAGCAACATTTAAAAAACATTTGGATAGGTGGCTCAATGGGTAGTACTGCTGCCTCACAGCGCCAGGAACCCGGGTTCAATTACACCCTCAGGTGACTGTCTGTGCATGTTCTCCCCGTGTCTGCGTGGGTTTTCTGCATGGGTTTCCTCACACAGTCCAAAGATGTGCAAGCTAGGTGGATTGGCCAGGCTAAATTGACCATAGTGTTCAGGGCACGTGTAGATTAGGTGGTCTGAGGGTCGGTGTGGACTTGTTGGGCCAAAGGTCCTGATTCCACACTGTAGGGATTCTATGGGAAGGGAAGGGTTAAGAGAGATACGGACCAAATGCGGGCAATTGGAATTAGCTGAGTGGGTACCATGGTCAGCATGGGCCAGTTTGGGCCGAAGGACCTGTTTCCATGCTGTATTTCTCTATGACTCTAACGCAAGCTGTGGTCAATTTCAAAACACGCTTACAGACAAGACTAATGTAGCAAGAAAGTAAATCCTTTCAGATGTTAGGAACCAGACTAAGAAGTAGGACCACAAATATAATAATCTCAGGAGTACTAGTACAGTCACATACTGGACAGTGCAGAAACAATTAGTCTAGAGAGACAAATATAAGTATACTTTTAGTAGTCCATTATTTTGGCTGACACCCCAGTTCAATTGTGAGTTACCACTGCACTGTCAAAGATGCTACCTCTTGGATAACGTATCCAAGTACTTATCTGTACACTCAAGGTGGAAATGAAAGGACTAGGCACTATCTGAAGACAAATAGGACAAGTAATAATTGGGTTACTTAGCAACCCAACTATCAAAGTTACAAAAAAATTGTTTTGTTTGTCACTTATCGAATTGTTTGTTGGATCTGGTAATAAAGAAGATTTCCTTATACTGCTGTGATTATTCTTAAAAAGAGAACTTCATTGGCTCCACAGTGTTCTGGGACATCTTGAGGTTGTGGAAGGCACTAAATATATGAATGAAAATGTTTCTTCTGTATGTTTTAGCAGTCATTTAAAATGCCTAACACAAGTTTAATCTGGAGTTACTATAAATAGTATAACTATGTAGTGGTTAAATTCCACACACTTCACATATTACTTATTATACAATATTACATTACTGTACTTTACCTGGTCGTAGAAAGGTCAAGATGTTGCTTCACCTCCAAAAGAACCTCTTGAAAAAAATCTAGTCGTTTGTTTTCAAACTGCTGACACTGTTCAAAAACTTGTTCCATGTTTTCAATATATTGTGGTGTGGACTTGTTCAATTCATCTAGATTTTTCTCATACTTTTCCTTTGTCTAGAATGCAAAACAACCTTTTTTTGTGAAATCCACAGTAGCAAATGCATCATACTTCAATTAGTATGATCCATGAAGTACAAGAGCAGGACTAAATGTAACGGCTAGCCTGCAATATTCTAATATGCAATCTCTATTTCAACTGTAAGAAACATAACACTGTCTTAAAACTGTGTTTGTGTACAGCATTTAACAGCATGACAAAAAATAATAGATGATGATCTTCATTATTACCTAAATAGAACCATGCAATCTTGCGTACGGAAACAAAACATCATGTTTCCAAAAATCTGAAATAAAAACAAGTTCTGGAGAAATTCAGCAAGTCTGTTGAGATAGAAATGGAGTTCAGTTCAAGACTGACAACTTTTCTTTGGAACTGATCCTATAGCTCTCTTTCAGAGGCATTCTTGCCAGTGTTATTACAGGCAGGTATAATTGTAACAGCGTTGATTCATACGGCCAAAATTAGATTTATTAGCTATCTGATGCAAGTCACGGTAAGTGTGCTGAAACACTTTTATTATTAGATATTAAAAAAGACCTCAATTCAATCAGAATTTTTGGCTCTTTCAACAAAAAGGTGGGTGTGAGTGTTATGTAGACTAAGCAGAGGTTTTCTTGGGCTTTGCCTGACTTGTGACTTCATGGAATTACTCACTAAGTTCAAGAACTCCTAGAATCAAGGCTGCCTGAATATATATTACTGTGTCCCAACCTAAGATGAGACTCTTCTGCTTCACAGGGGACAATTCCACAGATAGCGATGGAGAGATCTGGGTCAGGTTGATGCTTGACTCGTTTGTGGAACAGTTCATCTAATTTGGTCACCTGCATTATTATGCTATTAAGGAGGACTCTGCAGAATCAACTGGGCTGGAGCTGTCCGTAGCTAATGCTTATCTAACATCTGGGTCACATTAAGTGACTGATAGTTTCATTACAATAGTGTCTTACAGTGATTTTTATTAATGGAATGGCTTGCAGAATCCCTCAAAGTCAGCTATACATTATGAATCTGCAGTCGGAGTTGTACAGCAGAGAAACAGACCCTTCGGTCTAACTCATCCATGCCAACCTGATAGCCTAAAAATTAAACTATAGACCTATTAGTGATGACCGTTTTCCTTCTCTAAAGGAAAATAATAAATGAGGTGGGCTCAGAAAACAACTTTTCTTACTGCTAGCCAATAAATTATCAAAATTATTGAAATCAATTTCATACCATATGAATTAATGCCTGTGTAAAAAATATGTTCAAATTGCAGCAAGAGAATGCTAATGTCTTCTTGCACTCTTATGCGCACTATTTTACAAAGGACCCATTGCCCAAATATCAATTAATTGTATGACTGAGCTTCCTGACACAATGTTGATCCTGATTCAACACTGATCACAAACTATTTAAACAATTTGGATGTGAAGACCAATTGTAATATTTCCAAATTTGCTATTGACAAATCCTGGTGGGAACACAGGAGTAAGTGTGGTCAAAAACAAGAGTGTGAAAATCAGTGCTTGAAAACAATAAAGGTCTAAAAGTATTTTGTGATGAGGAACAATGAAATTATAACACTTTCATGATCTAAAATGAATAGAAATGCTTGCAGACCATTTCAAATAGATCAAATTATTAGACTTCAAGTAGGTAGCAACATTAATTTAACCTTGGTGTTTGTTCTACTACTGTCAAGATTGTGGACCAGTGTATCTGCATCAAATCACCAAAGTGAATACTGCATTTCAAATGATCAAATGCAAAGTGGTAATACTGTAGGTTAGTTAGATTCAGTCACTTGGTGGAACAGAATTTGAGCATCACTGAAAGAGAGATATGCTGTTGAATCTTTTCACCTTGTAACCTCAGGATAGATGCAAGACTGCCACATTTCAAAGGGAACCATCATTTATACTGAATGTGAAACGTGGTGTTGATTGGTTAGCAGATAGACTCAGTTTGGTTGAGGCATGGATTTCACCAGGAAACATTGTTTAAATGAATAGGCACAATGCCTGACCAGATTTGTTTTGTCTACACAGAACAATGCCCTGCAGGTGAATACATGTAGCTTCTAGCAAGGCTAGGTAAGTCATATTGAAAGCCAGGCTGCTCATCTTAAATCGGTTGTGAATGGTCTAATCTTGAAACACATGGGATTGCATAGCACGTGTTGACCCCCAATTACAATAAGATCTAATGTTCAGAGATTTACAGGATGGTTGAGTACGGCCATCACTTTGATTGTTATGAACAGCTAACGGGAGACGACGACAAGATGGAAAGCTTTGATACCATGTGCAGTACTATGAAGTATGTAATTAAAGTTTGTGTATTATAAGTTGTTGTAGAATTCTCTTCCTTAGAAAACAGAGGTGACTGACTCACTGATTATTTTTCCCCCAAGGATGAATTAGAGAAGATTTTTGATAGATAAAGGAGTCTAGGATTATGTTGTGTCAAATAAGAAGGTGAATTTGAAACCACAACCAAATCAGCCACAATCTGATCAAATGGTGGAGCAAGCTTCAGGGGTTAAGTTGCTTACTCCGCTCCTATATCAAGATATAATAATACATCATACAAATACTTAGTAAAAATATTATTTTATATACTCTTAAGACTTAATCTCTCTCTCCATTTTCCCTGCTTAGGGAAGATCCTCCACAACATTCTGATTAGACACTCTTCTCTCATTTGTGATGAAGTTGTGTAAAGTAATCGTGAACTGAAAGGCAGGAAGCTAGAATTTGTTTGTAAAAAATTATGTGGGAAAAGAGTGTGTGGTTCCTTTAAGAGATAAAGTGCTTTTCTAAGCTTAGAGATTTATACAGGGGGAGAAAATGTCTCTGTATGTAGCTGAAGATGTACAGCCAGTTGTAAAATTGAAACGCGTAGCTAGTGAAGGAAATCTTAACCCATTATGGATTACTCTGGGAAATTCAGTCAGACCAAGGGTCCTATTTTACTGCCATACTATTTAGAGGTGGTCATGGATAGTTTAGGCATCCAACACTTTAAATCAAGTGCATACCATCCTGAATCCCAGGGAGCACTGGAAAGATGGCATCAGACCCTAAAGAACATGCTGAGGGCTTATTGCCAGGATTACCCAAATGATTGGGTTAAAGGTAATCCCATTTATATTGTTTGCCTTTAGAGATGCCCCAAATGAATTGACTCAGTTTACACCATTTGAGTTGCTATTCAGACATGAAGTAAGACGGCCTTTAAAATTAATTAAAGGAAAGTTGGTAGGTCTGAATTCACAGTTGGATTAAGTATCTGAGGCGAGAGAAAGATGAAACAGAGTAGGTGAATTAGTGAGACAACAACTGACGGTGGCACAGCATCTAATGAAGCAAGAAGCAGATAAGAAATCTAAAATTTGTACGTTTGCCCATGGGGATAAAGTATTGGTGCTGTTACCAGTGGTAGGAGATCCCTTCAAAGCAAGGTTTAGTAGTCCTTATCAGATCGAGAAGAAGTTGAGTCGGGTGAATTATCTGGTAAAGATACCAAATAGGCAAAAACTTTATAGGATATATGATGTGAATATGCTGAGACGGACAGGGAACAGGAGAAACAGGTATTAGTTACTGCCCCTCAGAGTGAGGAATCAAATCCAGGTGAGTTGTGGGATTGACTAATTGTGCCGTCTATATTGATGACTTAGTGATCTTTAGCCATTCATGGAAAGATCACATGGTGCAATTTTTGGGACTGAGCAGATTCCACCGGAACTTTGTAGCAGACTTTAGTAGCCTGGTGGCACTGCTGATGGATTTGCTGAAAAAGAACACAAAATTTTGGTGAACAGAATAATGCTCGGAGGTATTTGAGAATTGAAAAGCTGTGTTAACCACCACACCAGTTTTAGCACCAGAAATTTCTTCAAAACCTTTAAGGTCGCTGTTGACACCAGCGATGTAGGGCTTGGAACTATATTGATGCAGAAGGATGATAGCGGAATTGAAAGGCCAACTGGTTATTTTTCAAAGAAACTCAATATCCATCTGAGAAAATACTTTACATTGAAAAAGAGTTGTTGAGTTCGGTACTGGCCTTACAACATTTTCATGTTTATGTTACAAACAATGTTTCGGAGACAGCTGTGTATACAGACCACAACCCTCTCACCTCTTTGGAAAGATTTAAGGACAAGAATACAAGACTATTTCATTGGAGTCTTATGTTACAGGCTTTTAATTTACAGATTGTACATGTTGCGGGTTGTAAAAATGTTATTGCAGATGCATTATCGCGGGTTTAAAATAAAATCTGTAGATAAGATATAACCAATACAGTCCAATGTTATATATGTATGCAGAATTAGTATGAAACATATAACTTTAGATTACTGACCTATGTATCTCATGCTAATGGTGTTTAGATTAAAAAAAAAGCCATCTTTTCATAATGATGGTTCAATTTTTCTTGGCGGGAGGTCTTATGAAGTTGTGTAGAGTAACCGTGAATTGGAAGGCAGGAAGCTAGAATTTTTGTAAAAAGATGATAAGGGAATGTGTGGCCCTTTTTTAGAGGTAAAGTGCTTTTCTATGCTTAGATATTTATACAGGGGAAAAAATGTGTCTGTATGTAGCTGAAGATTTACAGCCAGTTCTAAAATTGAAACATGTATCAATTAGCTGTGTGACTGGAAACTTTAGGCTTGTTTTGATATTTTGGCAATTGGCTGGAATCAGCCAATTAATTTAAACCAAGCACCTAGTGATTGAAAGCCAAATGAATTTAAATCTGAAGATTTTGATAACCTCAGACCAATGCTATTGTTAAGAAAATTGATAGGTCATCCAAAGTATATAAAGAGAAGGTTTTTCAAAATCGGTGTGAGAGCGAAACACCATCTGAGAAATAAGCATCTAGCTCTCACAAGGAATCGCTAAGCTCTCTAAGAAAGTACCATCTATCCATAAAAGATACCACAGCACTTCTAGCACTTGAGTCCTCATTGAAGAATTCACAGAGAAACATCCCTGACAGCAGGATCAGCAGAAAAAAGGCATTTATGACTGGAGACAGAATGGAGAAGGCACAGCATTCCAGAAGACACATTCTGTGTGGACTTTGAGAGACTAAGTTTTATTTTTTTTTGTTCTTATTACTTGGATTATACAAGTGGGACTTGTGTTTATTGGAACTGCACACCAGCAGAATTTTGTTCAGTTATGGAATAGTTAGGAGTTGGGGGGAATTGATTGGTTTGTTAGTAGTTCTGTAATTTGCTCACTGTTAGGGTTAAATAAATAAACTGTCACTTGTTGTTTGTAAAGTGAATATCTGGGATTTTCTTTCATTTAACCTCCTCTTCTCCGTAACACATTACAAACTATACTTTTCTCCTTCCTTTCTTCATTCAGGGAACATGGGCACTGCTGGACAGGCCAGCATTTATTATGATTTATTAAGTGCCATTATGAATATGGCTACAGTCCATTTGGTGTAGGCACATCAAGAAAGCCAACAGGGAAGGAGTTCCAGGATTTTGATCTAGGGACGGTATACCTCCAACTCAGCTTGTCTAGTGGCTTGGAGATGAAATTACAGGTGGTGGTGTCCCAACTACCTGCTTCCTTGTCTTTCTAGAAGGTAGTGGTTGTGGGTTTGAAGGTGTAGTTGAATGAGATGGTATAAACTGCTGCCGTGTCTTGGTGATAGAGGAAATGAATGACTGTGGTGCCAATCAAGTGTGCTTTGTTCTGGATGGCTGTTCAACTTCTTGAGTGGTGTTGGAACTGCATGTATCCATGAAAGTGGGAAGAATTACATCACATTCCTCACTTCTGATATGTAGCTGACATGGCCGACCTTCAACAACCACATCCATCTTCCTTTGTACTAAGTATGGCTCCAACAGCTCCCCCTCACCAATTCCCTTTGATTCTAGTTTTGCTACGGCTCCTTTATGCCACGTTCAGTCACATGTGGTCTTGATGTCAAGGGCAGTCAATCTCAACCCAGTTTTGAAATTCAGCTTTTTAATCCATGTTTGAACCAAGGTTCTAATAATAGTAGCAGCCAAGTGGCCCTGGTGAAATCAAACTGAGCAATCAGTAAGCAGGTTATTGCTAAACAAGTGCTACATGACAACACTTAACAGCTCTTTCCATCACTTTACTGACAATCAAGAGTAGACTCATAAGCAATAATTCACTGGGTTGGATTTGTCCTACTGTGTGTGTATAGGACACGCCCGGGTAATTATCCACATTGTTGGGTGGATGACAATTTGGCTGGAGGTGTGGAAGTATAGTAACCCAAGTTTTCAGTGCTATTGCCAGACTGTTGTCAGGGCCATAGCATTTGTAGTATCCAGTGCCTTCAGCTGTTTCTTGATATCGTGGAGTGAATCAAATTGGCTGAAAACCAGAAGTCCTGGAGAAACTCAGCAGATCTAATCTGTGGAGAGCGGAAAACAGAGTTATAGTTTTGAGTCTGATATGATTCTTTTGAAAATGGGCACTTGTCATGCTGGGGCCCTACTCAGCACTTATGGCTAAAGATTGTTGTAAATGCTTCAGCCTTATAGTTTGCACTTGGCTACCCCATCATTGACAATAAAGATATTTGTGGAGCCTCCTCCTCCTCCTCCAGTGAGTTGTTCAATTAACAATCATCATTCACAACTGGGCAGAGCTTAGAGCTCCTCCACTGGAATTGCTCATCCCTGTCTATCACTTGCTACTTATACTGTTGGGCATACAAGTAGTCTTGTCTTGTAGCTTCATCAGGTTGGCAACTCAATTTTAGGGACACCTGGTCCTACTCCTGGTTCAATGGTAAAGGTAGAGAGGGGATATGCTGAGCTATGAAGTTGCAAACTGTGGTGATGACCTCCTGCTGATGGCCCACAGTACCTCAGGCATGCCCACTCTTAAGTTGGCATCTGTTTGAAATCTATCAAATTTAGCACAGTTGTAGTACTATAACATGTAATGGACAATATTCTCAAAGTGAAGATGGGACTTCATCTCTAAAGGCTATGCAATGGATAGACAAATCTTTGGCAGGCAGATTGGAGGGATGAGGTCAAGTTTTGGTTCCCTCACTATGTGCCACAGGCTCAGACTAGCAACTGTGCTCTTCAGGCATCAACGAGTAGTTAGTAGTGCATCTGAGCCACTCTTGGTGATATTCACTGAAGTCCCTCACACAGAATACATTTATTGTCTTTGCTACCCTCAGTGTGTTCTTTCCAAGTGGTGCTGAACATGAAGAAGTAGCTAAGGTGTGGGTGTAATGTGGTATTCAGCATAAAGTTTCCTTGACTGGGTTTCACTCGAGGCCAACAGACTTCAAGAGGTCCAGGGTCAATGTTGTGGACTCAAAGTAAATCACTCCTGCCTGTATACCATTGTGCCATTGCCACCTCTGCTGGGTCTATCCAGCTTATGGAATTGGATATATCCAGGGATGGTGTTACACGCACCATTGTCTGTAAGGTCTGATTCTAAGAGCATGATTATGTCAGGCTGACTAACCTGTGGGGCAGCGTTCCCAATTTTGGCATAAAAGCCCACAACTGGTAAGTAGAACTTGCAAGGTTGACTGGGCTGAGTTTCCCATCATCTAGATCGAAGTAAAATGTCCACTTGGTTTCATACCTTTCAGAAATTTTTACTGATTTTGTAACAACTTATTAGGCTATTTCCAATCAAGGGTCAACCACATTTCAATTCAATTAAAAAAAACTTGGAATTAAAAGTCTGATGATGACCATCAAACTATTGTCAACTTTTGTAAAAACCCATTTGGTTCATTACTATGGGTCTGGAATCACATACAAACTAGGCCAGGTAGAAACAGTAGATCTAAGAACCAAATGATGTAACATATTTGTGTAAGTATGGTGGACTGTTACTTTAAGAGTCCGATCATGATGTAACAATGATGTAATTGGTCATTTTGTAGGGATAAACAGAGTTTCTCTAACTTTGCTTTGACCTTTGGTTGTATAAAGTACTGGTCTAGAGTTGCAACATTGGCTCAGTGGTTAGCTCTGTTGCCTTGCAGAGCCAGGGACCTGGGTTCGATTCTAGACTCAGGCAACTGTCTGTGTGGGTTTGCACCAGATGCTCTGGTTTCCTCACACAGTCCAAAGATGTGAAAGATAGGTGGATTGGCCTTGCTAAATTGTCCGTAGTGACTAGGGATGTGCATATCAGAAGCAGTTGAGTCACATTATGCTACAATCCTCAAGAACTGTTGTATCACTTTTAACGTTCAGTTATGTGGTCAGTATGAAGATTTGTCTTTGCATGTTACCAATGGAAATTTTGCAGCTTTGTTGAAAAGAAAGTGATTGGAGAAAATCAAACTCAACTAGGCTGAAGTAAAGCACTTGTCAGATTCTGAGATTGATCTATCACTATTTCTAAAGCAGCAGGTCATTGTTTTCGATGAGGATCTGGGAAGCATGGAAAAGATACCTGTCAAACTGAAAATCAAGGATGAGAATCAAGCAAAATCTTGCAAGGATAGATGACTGCCTTATGCAATCAGACCAAAGGTTGAGGCAAGGTTAGACAGCCTGTTTATCTCTCCAAATGACCACTGACATCATTATAGTACATGATTGGTCTCAAAGTGACAGTCTATCATATTTCTACAAACACACAACTAATTTTTTTAAAAACAATTGTCAATATTTTCGTTCCAGATTTTGTTTGTACTGAATTCAAAATCTGCTGTATGGAGATTCTAAGCATTCAGAGCAATACCTGGGTCTGCAATGAAAATGCCATTATGCTTCCACCACCTTCTCAAACCTCTTGTGCCCCAATCACTCCAAAGACCTTCTTGTAAATCCCAGATCTATCCTATCACTCAGCAATACTTCATCTCAAACCCTTACCTCACTGAATGTCTGAACCCTGGGTTCCAGTGCTCCACCTGTCCATGACACAGGTTTGAGTACTGCTGGTCCAACCTGCACAGCTCCGCTATTCTCCATAAATTCACAAAGAACAACCTGGGCTATGCAGTCCCAATTGTATTCCCTTACCTGCCGAATGCTGCAAAGAAGAATCGGGCTCAAGTGCTCGCCATTATTGGCCAAGACCCCTGGTGGGATGACGAGCAATTCCCGAGATTGCTACCTACTTCATTACTGGCAAGGATTTTCCAGACTGTGAGAGTTTCTCCTTCCATAGCCAAAGGGAATGGAAGTCAGAAAAAAAATTAAAAGCGTAGAATTTCATTATCCAAAAGTTGCAGTTCTGCCAAAATGGTAGAAGTTTTCAATCCCTGGTGACTCAATCCTGAAAGATTATTGTTGCTGCTTTGCCGTCAGAGTAAATTGTCACTTGAGTACATCTTAAATTTCAAAATATATATTATCCTGCAATATCGTATACCCATCCATGACATAGCAGCATAATCTAGGAAACTGAAGAGGTTGCACATTCTATTGTGTTATCCATTTTGTCATCATGGGATTGTTTCAGAACATGTACTACCTTTTGAACATCCTGCTTAGACTTCTCTACTTTATCCTGCACTTTCTTCAGTTGTTCCGGATTTGCATTTGAATCAGCCTTGCAGTTTGATTCTCTGGATATTGCTATTTTCTCTTCTTTACAAGCTACATGATAGGCCTTCTTGGCAGCTTCCACCTCAAAAAAGCAGAACAAAAAGAAGTTGTTTCATTAATAACTAATTAAACATTTTAAAAAAAACAACTTTATGAGGTATGGCTCCTCAATTACCAAATGTAAATAGATGAGCCATAAAAAGATGCATTTGGCAAACATCAGTTCATAAATTGTAGCACTGATCAAATTATGTCTGACAATGAATAAAACTATGGCAACCACTTTTTATATATCATATGTTTTAAGGAATTCTCAAATGGTTTTCTTTTACAAGCTACAATGAGAATTATATTGAAAACACAGCACAGAAATAAGGGTCATCTTCCAATCTATTTACTTCATCTCATCCTATTTTGGTTTGTGAAACATTCCCTTTTAAGGAATTTTTCCCCTCCATTTTAGGGTGCATCCATACGATAAGCTCTAGTATCGGTGCAATGTGGTTTCACTTTGTACAGAAACTGCATTTAAAGCTTAATTTAAGTCAACACCAAATCTGACATTGGAGGAGCACACGAGTCCTGTTGTTCGGTTCTCTTTCAGTCAGTTGTGATCTGGTAAACAGTGGATTCAGTTTTCTTCCCCTAAACTTGTAGAGCACGATTGCATGATAGCTTTCCCTCACCTCTTCTAGCCAAAACTATGAACAGGAAACTTGCTGGGTAGTTCTCTTTCTTAAATTTTAATCTAACTTAAAAACAGTGTCACCTGGAGGTAAATCAAATGATTCTTACTCTGTAACCAGACTGGAGCAGAACAATCTTTGGATTTCTCTCCTTTTTGGCCTTCGCTTAGAATCTAGAAACTCACTTTGAATGGGTTGCTCAGAACGTAACTCTAAAGATTTATATAATGCTAACATTTACCAGCCTAATTTTGACACATCATCTGTCATTCCGTACCTCCTTCAATTTTTTGGCCCAAGGTTTCTGTGCTTTACGGAATCCATCCTCTGCCTCCTTTGTTTCTTTGAAGTTTGCCATCATTTGCTTGTGGTACGCTTCCTTCTGCCAATTCTTGACTTTTTCAAAGTCTTCATTCATCAATGCACACTTGACCTCTAGGTGCAACTCACTGACCTTTTCTGCTTCAGTCATTAATGCCATCCATGCTTTCTCTAAAGTTCCATACTGTGGTCCTGCAAATATCACATGTCAACAGACAAAGGTTCAAGCACTTTTGTGAATTATATTGGTATTTCCTGAAATTCATGTATTCCACACTCAAATTCTATTAAATTTTAGCAAATGCAAAATTATATTTCTATTAAAAATGCAAAAAGACAGAATGATCTTAACAGAAATAACAAGAATGGAATCTGTACAAAAGACAATTCTATTTGGGCCTCTAATTGAGAGGAATCAGCTGATTGGGTCAGTAAGATCAGCTCAGTAGTTATACTTTTTTTTAATCACTTATAACTTGTAAAGTCTTTATTTTGGATTCATATTTTGTAGGTGCAAAAGTGCATAGGTTCACCAAAGGAGGGCCCTGGAGTAATTAATAATGGTTTAATTGAGAGGGATAAGTCATGAAAGGAGAACTCAAGACTGTGTATGCTCCTCCTGGTCTGTGTAGGAAGTCAGGTACAGTTCCAGTCCCAGTCCCAGTACCTGGGACCAGAATGTGTGCTGAACATGTCTCCAACTATAGCTCCTGGAAGCCCATGTTTTGGAGCTGGAACAGCAGCTGGGGACTCTGTGGAGCATGAACGAGGCTGACAGTCAAGATCTTTTCATTAAAGCATAGGGTCTATGTCTTAGCTTGTGAGTTTTCTTTCAGTTTTGCTTTGTTTTGGGCAGGTCTGTTAAACCCTTGGATGAACATTGTTGTATACAACAATGCTTCTGAGAAGAGGAGAGTATACAATATAAATTTAAATTAATTTAGATTAAAGAGTTAGCGATCGTCATAAATCAGAATGTGAGCTTATGTTTCAATAAGAGACCACTTCATTAAAACCAAAATAAAGCACAGTATGATCAAATCCAGGCTTCAGTCTGGGATCTGACTTGTCTAGTAATAACATCAACATCAATCACAGCAACATCTCACCCTCTTTCCATAAGAAACTAGATTTTAAAATCATAAATTGACTTAAAACAATCTGAGAAGCCTTCCAATCTTATGCAGTTGGTGAAATATTCCAATTTCCAATCAGTTAGTGATCAGCATTTTATTCTGGCAAATTTAATCTTGAACTAGAGTAAAGGATTATGGAAAACTGCAAAGTTTCAAATTCCCCAATTACTTGCATTGTTTTGATTGATTCCACATGAATATCACTGAATTTACTAGCATAAGTGAGTTTCAAATAACAAATCTGATCAATAAAATTAATTTAATTGACAAAGCTTTAATTGACAATATAGCCCTCTCAGAAGCTTTAGACATGTGTAATCATAGGGTTTAAAACTCTAACTTTACCTTTCTCTAACAGCTGCTTCCACTTTTTGGCCCATTCTGAGAGTTGTTGTGCATAACCCTTCTCTATCCGAGCACGTTCATGGAGACAAGTCATCAGGTCATTACAGAGTTTATGGCCATCATCGAAGCGCTTTACAGTACGCTTATAATTTCCAACCTATAAATATCAGGGAAAATTGATCAATAGTGTTTGCTACATAGTAAAAAATGCCAGTTAGAAGAAAAATTAAATGAATGTATTAACTTGATGCAGTTAGCAAAGTGTCAGCTTTGGCTCAGTTGTAATACTCTTTTAATCAAAATGGACAGCATGCTCATCATAAACTGTATTAGTGAGTGGGTGCTGTACAGTTGCATACACCATCTGTTGGACGCAATGATAAACCAAGATCACACGCTGATTTGACAGGGGGACATGACAGATCCAATGTTCCCATGTTGAAGTTGTGTAGTAAGGGCATCTTCCTGGTGTTCCACCAATATTTAGCTCTCAAACTCTATCACTAAAATAAAACAGATTATCCTTTTCAAAAAAAGGATATCATTGCTGTTTGTGGAACTTTGCTGCGCTCGAATTAGCTGCTGTTCATTGTAATAGTGCCACAGGATCTCTTTACTCAGAGAGTGGTAGGGGTGTGGAATGCATTGCCAGAGAGAGTAGTGGAGTCGGCCTCATTAGGGGCATTTAAGCTGCTATTAGATAGGCATATGGATGATAGTATAAGGTAGGGGTGGAGGTCAGATAGACCTTAGGTTTAGGGTAAAAGTTCGGCACAACATCGTGGGCTGAAGGGCCTGTACTGTGCTGTACTGTTCTATAGGAGAGGGCAACCAGGTCTTCATTCCATGACTTACCTGAAATCACTGATTGCATTGATAATGTTTCTGAATGTCTACTTTGTTTTAAGGTACATGATTAAAAATAGTTCTGAATCTGGTAAATAATATAATACATGATTACAAAGAAATAAATGGCAGAAATATTATTTCATAAAAACATTGTTTAAAATTCTGGTTTTATTGATAACAAAATATTTACTGATTATAAGGTGAGGAGGGTTAAATTGGCTGCCCTCTTTCTAACACACACACACAGTTTGTGACAACAAATATTTTTATTTCTTTTTAACACCCAGCCTATCAGACTTTAATTAAAACACAGAACTTGTCAAACTAAGGAGCTAATTATAAGATTATCTTGAACAAAATGAAGAGAAAGTTTATTACTAACCTTGAGAAAAATAATGAAAGATGGCATACACAGAGGCAAAATGTTAGTAAGGTAAGAAGGACTCTTTCAGGGAGCTGGTACAGACACAATGCATGGAATGGCCTCCTTCTGTACTGTAAAACTCTGATTCTATACAGACACACAGGATGAATAAATCTAGATAGTTTAAAACTCCTTAGAGTCTGACATCAAGATTTTTAATTGGGAGTTACATCTTAAGGAGTGGTACAGTTTATAGATATCTTTGGAGTTCTCAGCAAATGATTTTTCTTAAAACAGGAGTGAGAGAAAGAGAGTTTTATATTTCCAAGAATCTGGCACTGTTGGCTTCCTCAGCTAGACACTCTTCATCTAAATACGTGCAACTAATCATACAGAATTGAAGCAAAGCAAGAGGCAATGTTAACTTAATTGCCTCATTTCACCATCATTAGATAAAACAGTCACTGCAGTGCAATCATTTCATTTATTCCACATAGGTTTCCAGGACTTGCCTCAATTTGTAGTCAGATGCTAAGTTCAATCGTTTTAAGTCCCTGTTATTTATTTTTTAAGAAGCAAGGAAAGGTTGGAATCTGGAAATTGAGAGTCCACATTTACCATGATAACAAAATGATGTGGTAATGATGGCTAGGTCAGCACTCATTGAACTTCTCTAACTGCCCTTAAGGTGGTGGTAGCAGTGAGCTGCCTTCTTAAAACACTGTAGTCCATGTGATGATGATATATCAACAACAGCTAGCAAGGGAGTTCCAATATTTTGAGCCAGCAACAATGAAGATGATACAGTTCCAAGTGAGGGAGGTGTTTGGAGTGGAGGGAAACTTGCAGGTGGTGTTGCTCCCGTGTTTCTGATGCCCTCGTCCTTATAGGTGGTCGTCGTTGTGAGTTTAGAAGTGCTGTCTGCAAAGCCTTGGTGGTTTTCTGCAGTGCAACTTATAGATGGAACAGTGTGGCCACTGTGTAATTGGTGACAACAGGAGTGGATGCAGCCCCAATCAAGCGATTGCTTTCTCCCGATAGCATCATACCTCTTAAATGCTTTTGCAGCTGCACTGAATCAGGCAAGTTGAAAGCATTCCATTACACGCATGGCTTGAGCCTTGTGACTTGTGGACAGACATCACAAATAGGAGGCAAGTTACTCATCACATAATTCTTTGCCTCTGATCTGAGCTTGTCATCACAGTATTTATATATGATTAGTTTAGTTCCTAGTCAATGGTAACCATTGAGATAGTGGTGGATTCGGCCAAGTTAATGCTCTTGAATGTAAAGGGAAGACGATTAGATTCTTTCTTGTTGAAGATGGTCATTGCCTGTCACTTGAATGACATACATGTTAATTTACACTTACCAGTCACGTCTGGATATTGTCCAGGACTTGCGTGGATAGCCTTAGTATCTGAGGAGTAGCAAATAGTGAACATTGTACAGACATCAGCAGACAACCCTAGTTCCAACCTTACGATGGACGGAAAATCACTGATAAAGCAGTGAAGGATGGTTGGACCATAGACACTACCATGAGGAGCTCATAAAAACCGAAAGAACTGTGGATGCTGTAAATCAGGAACAAAAACGAAGTTGCTGGAAAAGTTCAGCAGGTCTGGCAGCAACTGTGAAGAAAAAATCTGAGTTAACATTTCAGGTCCGGTGACTCTTCCTCAGAGCTGGACGCCTTGGAGCTGAGATATCTGGCCTCTAACAAGACAACTGTCTTCCTACGTGCTACGAATGACCCCAACCAGTAGAGAATTTACCCCGATTCCAATTATTTCCAGTTTTGCCAGGATTCCTTGATGCTGCACTCTTTCAAATGCCTTGATGTCAAGAATAGTCACTCTCACCTCACCTCTGGCATTCAAAGCTTTTATCTATATTTGAACCAAGGTTATAATAAGGTGAGGAGCTGAGTGGCCCTACCGAAACCCAAACTAATATCAGTGAGTGAGTTATTGTTGTAGCAATTACTGCATGGTAGATTTGACAGTGCTATCACTTTACTAACAATAAATAGTAAACTGGAAAGGTAATTGGCTGGGTTGAATTTGTCTGCTTTTTGTGGACAAGACATATTTGGGCAATTTTCCACATTGCCAGACTGATTGCTGTATTGAAACATGCTGGCAGAGGGCATGGCTGAATCCTAGAGCACAAGTCTTCAATACTATTGCCAGAATATTCTCAGGACGTACAGCCTTTACAGAATCCAGTGGTTTTCACCATTTCATTGCAGGCGATATCAAGAAATGAGAAGTGGCTTAAGATGGGCATTTTTGATGTTGGAAACCTCAAGAGGACAAAATGGGCCATCAACACAACACCTCTGATTGAAGACGGATGCAAATGCTTCAGCCTTGTGTTTTATACTGACCTGCTGGGCTCCCCATAATTGAGGATGAGGATACTCATGGAGTCTTCTCTCCTTGCTAGTTGTTTTAATTGTTTGGTACTATTCACACCTCTTTGAGGGAAGACTGCAGAGTTAAGAGCGAAATGGCTTAGCCTGGATTTTTGCAATTACTTCTGCTACTTGCTACAAAATAGTTGTGCATTTCATATGAATCCTATTGATTTGTGTCCAACAATTCCAGTTTTCTGACACATTCTAACGTGATTCCTCAGTTTGACAGAAGGTGTTTTAAATTGACTAATGAGAAAATTATAGTGCTGGACAGAGATGAAGTCCTCAAAAGGACAAGGGCAAAATTCTTCGGTTAAAGCTAAGGTGAAGAAAAGAAAGAGGTGTCATTACACTACTGGGGAAAAAGAAAGAGATGTCATTGCACTGCTGGGTGCATCTATGGGCTAGTGTGTCAATGATGCAAGATATTTTAATCAGCCTGTTGAGAGATGTTATTATAGGGACATGAACCCAGGTTTCCTGGCTTAGCAGTAAGGACACCACCACTGAACTACAAGATCCTTCTCAATGAAGGGAAAGAGGACGGGGAAATTACCTTCAGATGCAAAAACTATACTCGAGTGACAACTGGGAATTATAAACAGCATAAAAGGCCAAGAAAGCAAAGAATGTCTGAATTGTGTTCAAGAGAATTTTCTAGAATGCTTTCACCAGAAGAGGAAAGAGGCATTGCTGCATCTCGCTCTGAGGAACAAAGTGCATCAAGTGGCTGTCAGAAATCACTAAAATAAGAGTGATCATAACAGCTCAAAGTTTAAGTGTTCTGTTGAAAAACACAAGAAGCAATTAAAATAAAAACACTTAATTAAAGGAGGAAAATTTCAGTGGGATGAGAACGAATACTGACCAGGTAAATTTGAATTGAAGTTAGGCAGGCTCAACTCAAGTTGACCATTAGACTTGCCTTTAAAGAGGAAATAGTTCAGGAACAGCTGTGGAACATTTCTGTTAAGGGGGAGAAAGATATTCTCTGACTTTACAGCACAGAATGAGGCCTTTGGCCCATCTTGACCATGCCAGTCAAAAATATCTAACTACGCTAATCCCATTTTCAAGCTATTGGGCCACTGCTCTGGAGGCAACGGTAATGCAAGTGGATATTGAAATATTTCTTAGATGTTATGAGTCATTTTCGACTCAAGCACTCTTTCAGGCAAGAGTTCCAGACTCTCACCACCTGGAGGGTGAAAGAAATTTCTCATCAACTCTCCTCTCGGCCTCTACCACTTACCTTGTATCTATTCAAATTAAATAGTAACTCAAAAGTAAGGCAAAGCAAGACCAGGACTTCCTGAAGAAAGCAAGAGTTAGAAGAGTAAGATTCAGCAGTACAAGCATGAGATGTCATGTTGATAAAATAAGCTAGAATCAACCTGAATACATAAAGTTCAGAAGCAAAGTGAAATAGAAAATAACAGAAACAAAGAGAAAGTATGCAAAGAGACTGATCGCTAATCCAAAAGAGAATCCAAAAGTCTTCATTGGGTATATATATACTAAAAGGGTAGCAAGTTGCAGCATGGAACTGATCAAGTACTTAAAAGGGGACCTATGCATGAAAGCATGGGACTTGACTCAGGTACTGAGTATTTTGCATCTGCCTTTCAAGGAAAATGCTATTAATACCATTGTAAAAGAGGTCGTTGAGACTCAATGATACATGGAAGGAATTAGAAAGGCTGGCTATATTTCAAGCTGATAAGCCAGCAGAACCAGATAAGATGCAACAGAAGATGCTGAGGGAAGAAAAGAAGGATATTCTGGAGATACTGACTATAATCTTCCAAACTTCATTAGATGCAGGGGTGGTGCCAGAGGACTGGATAATTGTAAAATATTACACCCTTGTTCAAAGAAGGGTGTGAGAATAAATCCAGCCATTACACAGGTAAGTCAGAGTGAGAAAGCTTTTAGAAACAATGATCTGAAGCAAAATTAAGTCACTTAGCCAAGTATGGATTAATTAAGGTGTTACCTCACACATTTATTAAAGGTAAATTGTGTTTAACTAATTTGATTGAATTTTTTTGGATAAGTTAACTGCAAAGGCTGATTAATGCATTATAGTTAACGCAATGGACATCGACCTCCAGAAAGCATTCGATAATGTGCCCCATTGTAACCATGCCAGCAAAGTTGAAGTCCAAGAAACAAAAGAGACAGTTTCAGCATGATTACAAAGTTGGATGAATGGCAAGGTACAAAGGTTAACAATAGAGTTGTTTTTCAGACAGATTCTCCAAAGGTCAATACTAGGAGCACTTCTGCTACATAACAGTGTGTAGGGAACAATTTCAAAATTATTTGATGGTGCAAATTTTGGAAGCATAAGGAGTTGTGGAGGAGAACATTGATAAACTTCCAAGTTGACAGGTTGATGGAATTGGTGCACGTGTGGTGGATGAAATTTATTTTTAATGAGAAGTACATGGAGAGATAATATATATATATAGAAAAGGAAAATTCTAAAGGAGGTGCAGGACAGAAGACCTGGAGTGTATGTAAGCAAAAGGTTGAAGGAGGTACCAAGAAGTTGACAAAGAAATTAAAAAGGAATTCAGAATCTTAGGCTTAATAAACAGACGTATAAAGTACGAAAGCAAGGAAATTATAATGAGCCTTCATTAAACAGTCAGCCTCAACTGGATTATTGTGTACGGGGCACTGTCTGTTAAAAAGATATGAAAGGAGAGGGTGCAAAAAAAAATTTGAGAATAGTTTCAGTGATGATGAGGGACTTCAGTTACTTGATTGGAGAAACGAGGGTTGTTTACTTCGGAAAAGAAAGGGTTGACAGGAGATTTATTAGAAGTGATTAAAAATCATGAAGGGTCTAGACTGAGAGTAGATAGAGTGAAACTGTTCCCATTGGTGGAAGAGTCAAGAACCAGAAGATACCCATCAGTTATAGTCATAAGAGCCATACAGCATGGAAACAGACCCTTTGGTCCAACCAGTCCATGCTCAACATAATCCCAAAATAAACTAGTCCTACCTGCCGTTCCTGGCCCATACCCCTCCAAACCTTTCCTATTCATGTATTTATCAAAGTGTCTTTTAAACATTTAACTGCGCTCACATCCACCACTTCCTTAGGAAACAGATAACAAGGTGTGGAGCTGGATGAACACAGCAGGCCAGGCAGCATCAGAGCAGGAAAGCTGACATTTTGGGTCTGGACCCTTCTTCAGAAATTTCCACTTCCTTAGGAAGTTCATTCCACATGCGAACCACCCTCTGTATAAAAAATTTGCCCCTCACATCTTTTTTAAATCTCTCTCCTCTCACCTTAAAAATATGCCCCTTATCTTGAAATCCCCCAACCTTGACTAACTATCAACCCTATCAATACCCCCATTATTTTAGAAACTTCTATAAAGGTTAGCCTTCAACCTCCTACGCTCCAGTGAAAAAAGTCCCAACCTATCCAGCCTTTCTTTGTAATTCGTACTTCCATACCTGCAATATCCTGGTAAATCTCTTCTGAACCCTTTCTAGTTTAATAATATCCTTCCTATATCTGGGCAACCAAAACTGGACACACTTCTCCAGAAGAGGACCTCACCAATGTCCTGTATGATCTCAACATGACTTCCCAACTCCTATAATCAAAAGGATTGGGCAATGAAGACAGGTCTTTTTAACCACCCTGTCAACCTGTAACGTAAACTTCAAAGAATTATGTACCTGTGCCCCCATGTCCCTCTGTTCTACAACACTTCCCAAGGCCCCACCATTAATTGTATAAGTCCTGCCCCTGTTTGCCGTACCAAAATGCAATACCTCGC
Source organism: Rhincodon typus (assembly GCF_021869965.1). Taxonomy (NCBI): domain Eukaryota; kingdom Metazoa; phylum Chordata; class Chondrichthyes; order Orectolobiformes; family Rhincodontidae; genus Rhincodon; species Rhincodon typus. The sequence goes on along the minus strand of NC_063349.1, from coordinate 22,113,826 downwards.
ATTTATCCAGATTGAACTCGATCTGCCATTTTTCAACCCATTGACCCATTTGATCAAGATCCCTTTGTAATCTTAGAAAACCTTCTTCACTCCCTACTATACCACTAATTTTGGGGCATCTGCAAACTTACTAACAATGCCTTCCATATTGTCATCCAAATAATAAGCGACAAATGAAAGAGTACCTGGAACTGAACCTCGTGGAACACCAGTGGTGACAGGCCTCCAGTCCAAAACGCAACTCTCGCCAAACACTCTCTGTCTCCTGCCATTAAGCCAATTATGTATCTAACTGGCAAGCTCACCCAGAATCTCATTGAATGACAAAGAATGAAAGGAGGAACATGTTCACTATCCAACAAGTGGTTAGGATCTGAAATGCCTTGCCCATGTGTACAAAAGGGCTTTCTCTTATGGCACAGTGGTGGTATCCCTACTGCAGGACAAGGAGGCCCAGTTTCAAGTTCCATCTGCTCCAGAGGTGTGTGGTAACATCTCTGAACAGATTAATTAGAAAAATAGGTTAACAAAAAATGTTTTTCAAAAGGGAATTGGAATAAACGCCTGATGCAAAAATTTGAAGTGTTACAAGAAATTAGTGGGAGTAGAGTCTCGTAACAAAAACAGAAGTTGCTGGAAAAGCTCAGCAGGTCTGGCAGTATCTGTGAAGAAAAAGTCAGAGTAGACGTTTCAGGTCCAGTGACCCTTCCTCAGAACAGCAGTGTAGAGTCCAGTGCCAGCTCTAAATGATAGTGACAAGATTTATCTACATTTACAGTAAAAACCCAACATTTTCATTACATACAATTAATCTAAATGAGGAAACTCATGACAAAGAAGTTTTTTTTTTAGTTTTACTGAAGCTAATGGCAAGATTGCTCCAACTTTCAGACAGAATCAGAATTTGGGGCTTCTTCACTACTGGATTTATTTTAAGTTCTAACAAGGGCGAGCAACATACAGTCAGTTCTGCTACAACTGCTATAGAAAATTGTGCTATAGAAATAACAGGGCCTATGGGAAAAGCAGGGTTAGGGAAGATGACCAAAAAAAATCACTCAAAATCGCTTAAAAATCACTCCAAAGCTTAACACAAAGGATAGGGCAGTTTGAATAAATGTTTATTTCATATCTAATAATGAAGTAAATTTAACATCATACCTTAAAAATGTCAAGATGACTTGATGGGGGAGGAGGTTTTGAGGTTGCTGTTGTTAATGCTGGGGTTGAGGGTTACCATCATCATCACCTTCAGGTGCAGTTGTGGTTGCAGGGTTGGGGTGAAAAATAGTTAATCCAGAAGTGGATGGCTGTGATTCATTGTCTTCTGATTGTTTCTTGGGGTTGCTTAAAAAAGACATCCAGTTTTTGCTGCTTTGCTCTTTTTCTTCTTTCAATAAGAAGCTGTTCCATAGGGTGTCAAATAAGATCTTATTCCCTAAACCGCTACCCTGCTGTGTTCTGCATTATAATCGTTGTCCTCTAAGAGCTACAACTGCCTCTCAATTTCCCTCAGGATAGAAGACAAAACAAAGTGGAAAGCTCGTGTGGTGCAGCATCCTGGACTACTTCATCTCCAGCTTCCACTTCCCCCTCAGCAACAAGTTGTTGTAGATCTGCTGTAGACAGGTCTTTACTGTGGGACTCAAGCAGCTCTTCAACAGCCTCATTCCCCACTTCTTCAAACCCAACTTGCTGTGCATGATTAACATAATGTTGTTTGATAGTTGGGCACTCCTCTGATGAATCAAAGCCTTTAAACTCTTGAAAAAAACGTGGGAGAAGCTTCTGCCAAACTGCACACAAGCAGTCCTTGCGTCGCCCAAAGCCTCCACAATAACGTCAATTACATTCTTGATGTTAAAGCTCTTCAAAAATTGAAGAGCACTGTCCTTATCCCGCTCAGTGGCTGCAATCAGCCTCTTAAATGTGTGCCTTAAGTAATAAGCTAATAATAAACAAAATGATCATGTGATGTCGATGCATACTCTTCCCTGCACCAATGGAATCGCGTTATAGTCAACACAAGTTCGTGTTTTAGAAATAGCTTTCCCCTATTCGTCAGTCACGTTATAGCCAATTCGCGTTGCCAGAACACGCTTTATAGCAGAACGGACTGCACACTAATTTCTGTTGTACTGCCAATTTGTTTCAGCATGTGGACCCATTTTTCATATGACTGCACATATACACACAGTAATCTAAAGGCACTGACTTGGACACAACCTGCACAGAAATATTTGGGTTACATGTAGTTAGCTTATGATGCCATACCGATCATTTTGGCAGCTTGATCAGACACCAGGATACCATTTGTCCATATAAATTTTTTTAGAAGTGCACATAAAGTTACAAATCTGCTCAATAAACTTGGATAAAAATGTAAAAGGTTTAAAATTACAGTATCAAAATGTTTGATGGTTACTGAAAAGGAAATAGCCAAAAAGGGCTATGAGGCCGTTTTGGGAATTCAAGAACCTGTAACTGCCAAATGTGGATGATTATTCTCTCCATGCACATCTTATCCTAATCCTGCTTTCAATAAATGAAGAAATGTAACAGCATCTTTTAAATGGTATTGATCAACTGTGTTTTCTGTCCTTCATGCAATAGCAAACCTACGTTAAGCAGTGTTTTAGAACATTTTGGAAATAAAAGCAATCTAATGATCCACAGAGATGGCTCCAGAAAGCAACAAAATAGAAAAGGAGTAGATTTTGATTCAGCCACTATAAATATATAAATCACAAACTTTTCAAGTGTCTTTCTTAATACCAATGTACACAGTTAGCTATCCTTCACAGGACCAAAACTGGCAGTTTTCTCTAAAAGGCATAATCCTCTTGATGTACATATCTTGTTATGAAATATTTATCCAGTTCAAAGCTCATAATACTGCTTTTGCTTGTCCTACCCATTTTTAAAAAAAAATGACAGAACCCAGTACGATAAAGTGTAAAACAAAATTACACAAGTTCAAAGCACAAATTTTGCAAAATACACCAGACTAAACAAATAGAAAAAATGAAAAGATGAAATATGAGGAAGACCATAGTGCAACCATACCTCCCAAAAGCTATCACTGGGTGCTTCAATCACAACTGATTCATCATATGACATGGTTGTGTTTAGAGTGTGTTCCAGCTCTGACAGTTAGAGATCTTCCAAAGCTGAAAAGATTGTGAAAAATAAGTATTAGTGGAAACATCAGAATTTAATACAGTAATTACTTTGCTACAATACTTTCCGAGCATTAGTTTTCTAACAGAGACGTTCATCATTTAAGCAAAGTTGGAGCTACTTAGACCATAAGATATAGGAGCCAAATCAGGCAATTCAGCCCATCGAGTCTGCTCCATTAAAAGTAAACAAAGGTGGCAGCATTCTGCTGTAAATATATTAGTGGGCCTTGACTGTGCTCTGTTATTTACGTGGATATCAAAGACCAACTTATGGCGGTCACGTGCAGCAAAAGGCAGGAAATACATACACTTTCATTGTCCTTAAGGAAAATCACTGCAGGTACAAATTGTTATGCATAACCAAACAAATTTCATCACCAATACTGCAACCTGTGTCAGTACAGTGCAGTACTGACATTCGCAGCCAAATACAAAACAGAGAGATGGAAACATTGAGTTTAAGATTACCTTGCTCATTTCTCAATACAGAGACAATAATGGAAACGTACATGACTATGTTTTCCAAAAATATCCATTGATGGTGAAATGAAGAGAAAATGGAGATCAGGCAAAATGCAGTTTTGGGAAGCTCTGTGATCCAGACTATAAGAATAGGAAAGAAGTCTTCAGACCATCAAGGCTGAAAAATGTCTCATTTTGCTTCAGCAGTCCAAACAGGGCTGGATAGAGTGCCGTTTAAATAAAGAAAATAAATAAAGAATTTGGAGTGATATTTTGTTGGAACTGAATATTTGTAATAGAGATTTCTCAGAACATACATGCATATATACTTCATAGATTTTTTATTTTGTGTAATAAGCCTGCATTCTTTCATGAAAAGGTCTTCAGCAGCTTTTTGTGAAACAAGGGACCAGAGCAAATAATGTTCCACATTTCCCATGAAGAAACAGACAATTTGGAACCATGCGGGTACCCTAAGCCACATCTCTGACCTGGAGAAAGTTGGAGATATCACCACCAAGCACATCTTTCTTCCCCTTCCATTCTCAGCATTCCACTGGGATTATTACTTTCGTGACACACTGGTCCACTCCTCCATCATGCCTAACACCTCCTTACTCACTCACTCATGGCACCTTTCCATACAAGCATATAAGGGCAAACACTTGCCCTTTCACCACCTCTTTCAGCAAACATATCTTCCACAAGAAGGAGTGTTTCAATCATACTTTATTCAAACTAGTCTACGATATTTGCTGCTCACAATACAGTCTCCTACATATCAGCGAGACCAAATGCAGACTGCGTGGCATCTCCACTTTGTTCTTGAGATTGATCCCAACCTTCCAGCTGTTTGTAATTTTCATAGAATCTTAGAATCACAGAATCTCATCTCAAAGATGCTATTCAGCCTATTGAGTGTGCAGAGGTCCTTTAAAGAGCATTGCATCCAGACCCAGCACCAACCCTATCTTCATAACCCTGCATTTACCATAGTTAATCCACCTAGTCTCCACACCCCAGTCAATCTACCTAAACTGTATATCTTTGGACTGTGGGAGGAAACCAAGGTATCTGGCGGAAACCCACGCAGACACAGGGAGAGCATGCAAACTCTCCAAAGACAGTCACCCAAAGCTGGAATTGAACCCAGGTCCCTGGCACTGTGAGGCAGCACTGCTAACCACTGAGCCACCATGCCACCCTGTTTCAGTACATCTAATGCTTTCACGTTAACATGCTAACATTTCCGTCCCAAGTGTGCTGCAGCGTACCAACGAAATTCAATGCACACTGAAGGAAAAATACCTTATTAAGCCTTTAAGTATTTTCTGACTTTTAAGACTCACCATGGAGTTCCATAATTTACACCCAACCACCCCCAAACTGCCTTGTTTCGCTGACTTTGCTCTCAGCAGCAAGGACCCATTTTCCCTCTTACACATATCATTTATACCGGTTTTAAACCTCCAATTCTCCTTTATCATCATTAGTACTGCCTTTGCCTTTTCCTCTAGGCACCCTGACAATCTGTTCCACCCGCATCTCATCGTCCTCTGTCAACGGCTTAAAACCCACCAAGAGGTGGTGATCTCCTTAGCAGTATTATCACTAGCCTATTAATCCTGAGACTCCTGACTCCTGTTCTGAGAACACAAGCATAAATCCCATAACAGTAGATAGCGGAAGTTTGAATTCAATAAAAATCTGGAATTAAGAATCTAATGATGACCATGACATCATTGTCGATTGTCGGAAAAACCCATCTGGTTCACTAATGGCCTCGAGTGAAGTAAAGTTGCCAACCTTACCTGGGCTGGCCTACATGTAATTCTAGATGCTCAGTCATATGGTTCATTTTTAACTGCCCTCTGGGCAATAAATTAATTGTGCTGCTCTTATCACATGAATTTCTCTAGTATTTTCTGTTTTTATTAATGGGGGAAAAGTGTTGCAGTTGCAAGAACCTAAACTATTTTGCACAATAGTTTTCAGCTCGGAAGCAGACAAACAAGACCACAGAGATAATAACTAGAAAGATGTCAAGAACAAAAACAAAGTTGCATGAAAAGCTCATCAGGTCTGGCAGCATCTGTAGAGGAGAAAACAGAGTTAACGTTTCGGGTCCGGTGACCCTTCCTCAGAACTGATGGTGGCTTCCACATGAAGTAGTGTTTTAATCATACTTTATTCAAACTAGTCTACGATATTCGCTGCTCACAATACAGTCACCTACATACCAGCAAGATCAAATGCAGACTGCGTTGCATCTCCACTTTGTTCTTGAGATTAATCCCAACCTTCCAGCTGTTTGTAATTTTCATACAATTGCATACAATTTTATCCATTTCAAGCTTAGTAAAATTGAATAAAAACTGAAAGAACTGCGGATGCTGTAAATCAGGAACAAAAACAAGGTTGCTAGAAAAGCCCAGCGGGTCTGGCGGCATCCGTGAAGAAAAAAAAAAGTGACTGTTTCGGGTCCGGTTCTGAGGAAGGGTCACCGGACCCGAAACGTTAACTCTGTTTTCTCCTCCACAGATGCTGCCAGACCTGCTGAGCTTTTCCAGCAACTTTGTTTTTGTTCCTGACTTACAGCATCCACAGTTCTTTTGTTTTTAGAAATATGTCAAATTAAGATTAGGGTGATTCAATCTACACCTTAGACCAAATCTTAAAAAAAAGTCTAATTACTGTGATGAAGACAGCAGAACAAGAGCACCAAATTAATATGAAGTGCCAGATTGACACTGGTGCTTCCTGCAACATTATGAGCTTTGCAAACCTGCATGAAGTTACACCAAATGGTAGTCCTAAAGTGAAATGCTCAAAGGTAAAGTTGAGACCCTGTGAGGGAACAATGCTCACCTTGAGGGGCACATTAGACTGAGAGCTCAATACTATGACAAGACTGAAGATCATGAATTTCGGATATTAGACAGAACACTGAAGTCACTCATCTCAGCAGGAGCAAGTCAAAAGTACTGAACAATAACCCCAAATTCTCCAGATGAGATTTACAGTGCTTCATAGTTCACATCGACTGACAAACAAGCAATGCATGACAGATGGGTTCTGACTTTAGGAAAACAAAGGAAACTTGATGCTAAAGTTGAAAAAAAATTGCCTTGCCAGACAGAGCTGATGCAACTGAAGGAATTAGTCATCTAAAGGCAACAGTGCAAATCAGAGACAACTGTCAAAATTTTAAAACTGATCTGGAGGATATCAGCAGACGAGGAGAAGAAAAGCTACAACTTGCATGTATACAATCACAAGATTTAAACACTTTAAAGATCATGCATGCCATGGATGTAAATAACTGGACAAAAGTTGAACGAACTAGAAGAACAGTTGTTAATGTAGGAGAACTGTTGTTTGTATAATGTATTACTTGGATAACTCAGTTGCAAATAACAGACACAAATTTATGTATAAAAGGCAGATGGTTGGATTGAATTGCAATGGTGTACAAAATGTCCCTCCTAGTCTGCCACAGACATCCACTCAGAGGCACATTCACTGCAGTCAGACATTCTGGGTTCACTTGAATAAAGATTTGGTGTTGAACCTATAACTGTGTTATATACTCGAAAAACATATGCATCCCTCTTTTAAACTGCCACCATCTTGAAAACACTGTCAAGAAAAATGTGGAAGCTTCTGTCTGAGACGCATGGTTCCTCCGATAGCTTCACAAAAATTGTATATTGCCACCTGGACCCCAATCAAACAAACTGAACCTTGTTAAGTTGCTTCATTTGCCTTACAGATAGTATTCTAAAACAACCAAATATGTTGGGGTGCAGTTCCATTTCTGATACATGCAACAGGTATCAACAAACCAAGTAGATGGCATGATCACACAAGTTTGTACCATATTGTTAAAGAAGCATTTTTCTGTTTGTAAAAGTATAATGCAAACAATTAAATAGTTGGCCAATTCAATCTATATCCAGCATATAAAAATACATTATGTATTTACCATATTAAATGTTTGTTGATTGTTAAATCAAAATTTTCCCTTCTAGACTCAGGCTTGTATTGTGATATGTCATGATAGTTTCAACATAATAATGGTGTTTGCTGAAGGACTGTATTTATCCACGAAATATTAGGAAGTTGTACACATGCTCTATTTTGTAGGCGTATGTACTGCCTCCCATCTCAACACATTTGTTCTGTTGGAAGGATTTCAGTCAACACACACTAAGAGCTAACCCAACTTGCCCTGTACATCTTTTCACACCCTTGCTCCTTACCCCTCAACAGAAACATTCAGTAATGGCATCACACCTGACACTGTTCTTTCACTGATAGCAGGAACTGCAGATGCTGGAGAATCTGAGATAACAAGGTGTAGAGCTGGATGAACACAGCAGGCCAAGCAGCATCAGAGAAGCAGGAAGGCTGATGTTCCGGAAGGGTCTAGGCCCGAAACGTCAGCCTTCCTGCTCCTCTGATGCTGCTTGGCCTGCTGTGTTCATCTAGCTCTACACCTTGTTATCACTGTTCTTTCACTGAATTTTTTTATTTTATAGTACTTCACACTGAAATCTACATATTCCAAATTATACATATAAACTAATTGTTTACATATTTAAATGTCAATTGTGTCACAATGTTTTAGCTTCATTGTATTTCCATTGACTAGAATGGGAAGTCAAATGAAACCGAAGTCATCATTGTGTGGATATATCACACTGCAACTGGAGTCACATTGCAACTGGAAGGTGGTACCCAGACATTACGTTTTGTGCCAGTTGTTGCTGCCTATCCCCACTAGTGTATTCTTCACTTCCCTCACTGTCTGTTTGCAGCTCCATCTACACTGACTTTTATCTTAAACAGCAGTAAAAATAACCAAGTCAGGTTTTGTCAGTGGAAACACCTATCTTAAAAATGCCAACATAAAACTTAGACAAAGTAAGTAATTTGGCCATTCGAGCCTACTCAGCTTTGCCATTCACAAAGATTGTACTTGATCTGCCTGTGTTATGAATTCCTATTTCCATCTGCCCCTTCGAATGCCTTGCCTAACAAGAATCTAACATTTGCCTGCAGTACCTCTTACATCTGTACATGACAATGTGACTAGTACACACAGCAATAAAGCCCATCACGTACATTCTAAATATTTATGCATGCACTTCATATAGCATAGTAATATATGACTGCAGAAAAATGAGAACGCTTTTCACAGAAAAGAGGGAGAGGTGAAGTAAATTATTTATAGATTTCCTCTTCCGTCTGTAATAGAGGTGGCTTTAAATTTTATTTTTTTCTTTTGCTTCTTCAAAATAAGTGGTGCTGTTTCCCCCAATCCCATTTATGAAGTCCAATTTAAAAATGAAGAGCAGCAAATTCTTTAGGGTTGAAACAAAATAGGATTTCTTGCTGGATTCAAAAATATGGGAGAATGGTTTGCAACACACACACACAAACAAGAGAAACTGTTCATTTCAATGAGTGTGATGGAGTGTGCTGTCACCTTTTCTCAAACTATAAAAAACACCATTATCAGCTCAAATGTTCAGTGACAATGTGTGATAATGTGTGCGCCTTAAACTTATTATTGGTGGTGATTGTTGAGAAAGGGGAGGGGGCTTTAAAAAGACAGCATGCAGTTGGTGGTTATATTTGCATTCCAGGAAGAGCTTTGAAAATTGAGCAGTTTTAGGAGACCACAGTCCGATCCAATGGTGTATTATCCAATTTGGTGAAAAACTAAACCAGTAAACGACCATACCCTTTCAAATCTAGATCCACTGGGCTTAAGGAAACAAAAGTGAGGACTGTACCAAGAGCAATGACCACAGTGAGAGAGAATAGGGATTTCATTGGAGATTAAAGCAAAAGGTAAAAGAGGTTGTGCAGGTGAGCCGATTAAAATTTGCAGAAATATGGCGAAGGGAGGGCCAAAGGTTTAGGCAGTTGGGATTTCAAAAGAATAGTTCTTAAATTCACTACAATTCAGGGTTCTTCAAATATCAGCCTCATCTTGGTGTTAGCACTCTTGCCTCAGAGTTAAAGCCATTGAATCAAGTCCCACTCCAGAGACAGGAACACACAATCTTTGGTGAGTATCACAGGAGTACAACATTGCGGAAGATTCACAGAATCCTTACAGTGCAGACAGAGGCCATTTGGTCCACCATGTCTGTGCTGACCCTCTAAAGAGTATCCTACCCTATCGCTGGAAACCCACATTTACTACAGTCAACTCACCTAGCCTGCACAGTATGGGGAAATTTAGCATAGCCAATTCACCTAACCTGCACATCTTTGGGCTGTGGGAGGAAACTGGAGCACCTGTAGGAAATCCATGCAGCCATGCGGAGAATACCTGTGAGGAGTTTTCATGGTCACACAAAGCTGGAATCGAATCCGGGTCCTTGGCGCTGTGAGGTACCAGTGCTAACTACTGAACAAACACAGGAGTCCAAAGATGTGCAAGTACTGATGCATTCAGTACTGAATGATGGAGGAAAATTAAACAATTCAATACAGGAGGATGCTCCACATATATCCCCATCCTGAACGATGGGGGACTCCACTATATCAGGTCAAAAGACTAGTCTGAAGCATTTGCAACAATCTTCAGCCAGGACTGCCAAGTGGATGAACCATCGAACAATAATGAAGACTTGTGCTCCAGAACTTGCTACATGCCTAGCCAACCCATTCTAAAAGTAGAATTTCCACTAAGCAGGTATGTCCTGCGTACAAAAAACAAGATAGATCCAAGCCAGTCAACTGCCTCCCCATTAGTATAGTCTCGAACATTAGTAAGGTGATGGATGATGTAATTAACAGGGCTATCACTTGCTCAGCAATGACTTGCTCACTGATATTCAGTTTGGTTTCCATCAGGGACACCAAGGTTCTGACCTCATTAGACTCTTGGGTTAAACATGGACAAAAGTGCTGATCTTCAGAAGTGAGGTGAGAGTGTTTGCCCTTAAAATCAAGGTCACATTTGATTGTGTATGTGGTATCAAGGAGCTCTATCAAAACTGGAATCAATGGAAATTAGGGGGATGGATTGGTTGGAGGAGGGGGAGGGGGAGGTGGTGTTGGTGGAGCAGGGAGGGAGGACTCCACTAGCTGGAATCATAGCTAGCACAAGGTTGAGGGTGTGGAGGTCAGTTATCCCAGTTCCAAGATACACCTACAGGAGCTGCACAGATGATGTCATAAGCCCAACTTGGAAATTTATCTCTGGTCCTTCAGTGTTATTAGGTCAAACTCATGGAACTCCCTCCCTAACAGCACAGTGAGATTTGTACAGCAAATGGACTTTAGTGGGTTCAAGAAGGCAGCTCACCAGCACCTTCTCAGAAACATCTAGGGATAACCAATAAATGCTAGCCTAGCAAGCAACGTCCATATCCCATGACTAAATAAAACAATTTGAGGCTGAGAGCATCAAATAAATAACATAATACACATTTACAAAATGCAGCTTTGACCTCAACTGGAGTATAGCATCCAGTTCTGGTTTCCACACTTTTGGAAGAATGGGAAAACTTGATAGAGGGTGCAGAAAGGCTTATAAATACAGTTCAAAGCATAAAAGACTTCTGCTATGTAGACTGCAAAAGCTGGGGTTCTCTCCTCTGAAACATTTAGAGAAGAGTTTGTGTGTTTTACAACCATAACTCTTTACTTGGAGTGTTAAATCAGCTTTGTCTCTCAACGTATTTCCTTCAACTTCAGCAAGAGGGAGTTAGACTCCAGGACATACAACTTGGGCCTGTAGGCTCCAATTAGTCCCTGACCCAAAAGAAAAAAAAAGCTAGTTAAGGACATTACGTTTTCTCCACAATAGTCTAAAATACATTTCTAGAATTCTTTTGCAAATTTTCTCAGATATGCCAAGGGTCCAGGTGAAACAGCTCAAAATATTCCCTCACCAAAGGGACTAGGAGTTGAGTTTGCTGATCATTTGATAAAGAAGATCAGGTGACAATTTAAATTTCAAGTAAACACATTTATTGTAAGAGAGCATGTGATTTTGGTTATACAAACAGTAGAAAGTGTAAAGCCAAATAATATCCTAAAAACATACCAGTTCTTATTTCTACAAAAGAATTTGAATTTTAACCTCTACTTAATACAAATACAAGACTTTAAAACAAAGATATTCAAACATCAAGCAATATTATGTTGATTTCCAAGGGCAAGACTTCCATTAGGTTCAGGAAGAGTCTGAAGCAAATATGTTTTTAATCAACCTGTTCAGACACCTTATGGCATACCTCTGAAGCAGGTGAACATGGAACTCAGGCTTTCTGGCCCAAGTCTGAAATGCAGGTGACTGATCTCTCTTCTAATGAATTGACTCATTTAAGTTGAGATACTTAGAATGAAATTTTTTGTGTTGCATAATTAAAAGGTGGCATCAAAGACAGTCCCATTCCATCAATAATAGGCCATCCCTCATACCAGGTGAGAGGGTCTTCCCGTTGTAATTACGTTGCCCGTTCAATTTCCCAGAATTTTTTGAAGATTCATTCTTAGAGCTGGGAAACAATCATGCTAATCAATCTTTCAGATCAAGAGACCATGTACAATAATACTAAGACTTGGTACACAGCATTCCTTTTTCAGATTATGGTTTTACTTATCTGAACCAGCATTGCATGCTAGTTATAGTTATCATCACAAAAGATCCCTCGGAGAGTGGCTTTTAGGTGTGTGTAATCTTTATCAGCCATTTCACATTATTGTAAAGGGAGTTGGCCATGTCCTGCTTGCTTTCGGTTTCACTGACCAGTAACTTTTAATTCATTTCTCATAACTGTATTTTTCCCTCATTCCTTCACAATTTGACAGAAATGTCCAAAATTGAGGGATCTTGACCATGTAGTTAAAGAAAAACTATTCTTATGTGCAGAAGAGTTACCCAGTAGGTACCAAATAAAGATTACTGGCAAAAGAACCAACAGTGGTATAAGGAAATACTTTTCCATTCAGAGGGTGTTAAGGATCTGCAACACTGTACCTAAGAGTATGGTAGATGCCAAGCAAATGGAGCTTTCAAAAGGGCATTATCTAAGCGTCAGATAATAAAATAATTGCAGAGCTATGGGGAAAGGACAGTGGAGTGAAATTAGCAGAGTTATTCTTGCTAAGAACAAACGTAGACGCGTTGGGCCAAAGGGCGTCCTTCCCTCCATTTCATAATTCTACATATGTGGAAAGTATGCAAGTGATTGAAATATAACAGCACATTTCACATCCGTAAGGCATAGTAAAGTACTTTAGAGACAATTAATTATATCCGAAACATTGTCATTGTTGTACAGGCTGAAGTGGCAAGCAATTTGTACACAGTCTCACAAACAAGAATGATCTAAATAACGAGTTGACCTGTTTTGAATTAAACTGTGGGAGTATCCTCTGCTTTCTGCTTCAACTTGTATCATAAGATCTTTTATCTCATGGGTCTTCAGTTTAAAGTCTCATCGAAAGGTCAAGATTAGTTATATGGTAAGAATTATAAAATAGTAGGAGATAACGTTGAAATACATAGCACAATTGAATTAAATGAGTAATAAATTATTAACTGATATAGGGTGGTACGCATTATTACAGGCCTTAATGGATTATTTTATGAAACACATACAAGCAATTGGACATATTTTTATTGGAGGAATGAAGCCAAGGGGACGACAAGACAGATTTTCAACATAATTCAACATATGTAAGAGCTGAAAGGAAATAACCACTTCTTTAGGCAAGGAGCAGAGTTAGAGCACACAAATATTAACTTCATACACCATTAGCTAAACTACAGATTAAAACAGCTCTTTTGTCCTCCCCAGGTCACTTGTAACCCACTAAATGTTTGCTGAGAGGTACTACACATAGCAACGATATTAAATATTGGACTTGCCCCTCATTTGTGGGGCAAATTTCAGGGTTCCTTGAAGTTGCATATCAACAAGTGATACATATAGGTAGAGATAACAAGGTGTAGAGCTGGATGAACACAGCAGGCCAGGCAGCAT